>NW_024419969.1:364351-407878 GCF_014898765.1 Herpailurus yagouaroundi | reverse complement strand
TAGTAGATGACCTTATCCTAACACCAGCTAGCCCTACCTCAAGGGCCTGGAAACCCAGCTTACAAATTCTTAGAAACTTAGGGTATCTCTAAAGTGTATCATCTCTATACTGATCAACTCGAAAGTGTATTTATTGTATTAGTCACTATTCACAACCCCAGTGTGGCTCTACCTTCCCAAAGATCCTGTCATCAAGCTTTAATAAAACCACCTTTTTTGCACCAAGGACATCTCAGTTTTCCTCTAATGTAATAAGAAAAAAGGTGAAAGACATACAGATTGAAAGGGAAGAAATAAGTTATTTCTTCACAGATGACGTTTATGAATTTAACAAAAATTGATTAAAAAGGAAAAAAAAAAAGAACCCTCCCGAAACTACAAAATTATAGCAAGGTTGCAGGTACAAAATTCCCAAAGACTGGGAAAAAATATTTGCAAGAAATACATTTGATAAAAAGACTGTTGTCAAAAATATACAAAAAAGCTCTTAAACTCAACATAAGAAAACATCATTAAAGATGGGCGAAAGACCTTAACAGACCCCAACAAAGAAGATACAGAGATAAGGGCACCTGACTGGCTCAGTCAGAAGAGCATGTGCAACTCTTGATCTCAGGATTTTGAGTTGGAGCCCCACGTGACAAAGATTATACATGTATATACATATACACAAAGAAGATAAGAAGACGGCAAATAGTCCTGAAAAGCTGCTTCATATCATGTGCCCTCAGAGAAATAAATGCAAATTAAAACTAAACACCAAGGGGTCACCTGGGTGGTTCAGTGGGTTAAACATCAAACTTAAGCTCAGGTCACAATCCTCACTGTCCCTTAGTTCAAGCCTGGCGTCACGCTCTGCTGGCAGCTGGGAGACTGGAGCATTCTTCAGATTCTGTGTCTCCCTCTCTGCCCCTCCCCCACTTGTGCTCTGTCTCTCAAAAATAAACAGCAAAAAAAAATTTTTTAATTAAAAAAGAAAAACAACAACACACCAAATATAAAGGCCAAAATCCAACATGCTAACAGGAATGAATGTTGATGGGGAGGTGGAGCAACATGAACTCTCATTCATTCATGGTGGGAGTGCAAAATGATACAGCCACATTGGGAGATAGTTTGGCAATTACTTAAAAAACTGAAACATACTCTTACCACACGTTTCAGCAATCATGCTCGTTGGTATTTACCCAAAGCAAATGAAAACTTTATGCCCACATAAAAAAGCACAAGTGTTTATAGTACCTTTATTCTTAACTGCCAAAACATGGAAGCAACCACAATGTCCATTAGGTAAGTGAGGGAACAAACTGTGGCATATTCAGACAATGGAACGTTTTTCCAAAGAAGAGGGGAGGGAAGAAGACGGGATGGGACAGGACAGGACAGGACGGAAAGGGAAGAAGAAAAAGCTATCAAGCCATGAAAAGACAAGCAGGAAGCTGAAATGCTTATTAACAAGTGAAAGAGACCAACAAAAAGGCACACTTTGAATCATTCCAACTGTATCAGATTCTGAAAAAGAGACAACAGGGGCGCCTGGGTGGTGCAGTCGGTTAAGCGTCCGACTTCAGCCAGGTCACGATCTCGCGGTCCGTGAGTTCGAGCCCCGCGTCGGGCTCTGAGCTGATGGCTCAGAGCCTGGAGCCTGTTTCCGATTCTGTGTCTCCCTCTCTCTCTGCCCCTCCCCCGTTCATGCTCTGTCTCTCTCTGTCCCAAAAAAAAAAAAAAAAACAAATTTAAAAAAAAAAAAAAAAGAGACAACAAAGGGAGTAAAGACAAGTGGTTCCTTGTCATTAGGGGGAGAAGGATGAATGGGTAAAACACCGAGAATTTAATGCAGTGAAAATATTCTGGTATACAACGATGTGTGTCCAAACCCAGAGAAAGTACTACACCATAAGTGATCCATAGGTAAGGGCATTTGGTGATTATGGATGTGCCAATGTTGGGTTTGTTTGTTTTTTTTAAATTGTAACAAGTATTACAATTCTGGTGGTTGATAAATGGGGAAGACTGTGCACGTGTGGGGACAGTGGGTTTAATATCTAGCTCCCCCTCAATTTTGCTGTGAACTTCTACATTAATGTGAACTTCTACATTAATAATGTCTTAATTTATGGAGCCTGGGTGGCTCAGTGAGTTAAGTCTCCAACTTCAGCTCCAGTTATGATCTTTCAGCTAGTGAGTTCAAGTCCTGCATCAGGCTCTCCACTATCACCGTGGAACCTGCTCCAGATGTGTCAGCACAGAGCCCAGTTCAGATCCTGTGGAGCCCAGTTTGGATCTCTGTCTCTCTCTCCTGCTGCACCTTGCCTGCTCTCACGAGCATACGTTCTCTTTGTGAAAAATAAATAAACATTAAAAATTATTTCTGAGGGGCGCCTGGGTGGCTCAGTCGGTTAAGCGGCCGACTTTGGCTCAGGTCATGATCTCGCGGTCCGTGAGTTCGAGCCCCGCGTCGGGCTCTGTGCTGACAGCTCAGAGCCTGGAGCCTGTTTCAGATTCTGTGTCTCCCTCTCTCTGACCCTCCCCCGTTCATGCTCTGTCTCTCTCTGTCTCAAAAATAAATAAAAAACGTTAAAAAAATTTTTTTAAATTATTTTTGAAATTAATATGTCTTAATTTTAAAAAAAGAAAAAGGGGCACCTGGGTGACTCAGTCAGCTAAGCCTCCGACTCTTGATTTGTCGTAATGTCTCATCATTAGATTAATCATGCAAAAAGATAAAACCATGATCTCATGGTTTACTAGTTTGTGTCAGGCTCTACGCTGACAGCACAGAGCCTACTTGGGATTCTCTCTATCCCTCTCTTCTCTTGCCCCTTCCCTGCTCTCTCGCTCTCTCTCAAAATAAATATATAAATAAATATTTTTAAAAATTCTTTTAATTAAAAAAAAAAAAAGGAACACTGTGGGGTAGGGACTTCAAAAAGGCAACTTAAAGAGTTTATTCAGGGGGTGCATAGGTGGCTCAATCAGTTAAGTGCCCAACTTCAGCTCAGGTCATGATCTCATGGTTCCTGGATTCGAGCCCTACATCTGGCTCTGTGCTGACAGCTTGGACCCTGGAACCTACTTCAGAATCTGTGTCTCCCTCTCTCTCTGCCCCTCCCCAACTCATGCTCGGTCTCTCTGTCTCAAAAATAAACAAACATTAAAAAAAAATTTTTTTAGGGGCGCCTGGGTAGCTCAGTCAGTTAAGTGTCCGACTTCAGCCAGGTCGCGATCTCGCGGTCCGTGAGTTCGAGCCCCGCGTTGGGCTCTGGGCTGATGGCTCAGAGCCTGGAGCCTGTTTCCGATTCTGTGTCTCCCTCTCTCTCTGCCCCTCCCCCGTTCATGCTCTGTCTCTCTCTGTCCCAAAAATAAATAAAAAATGGAGGGAAAAAAAAATTTTTTTTTGCTTAATTTTTTTAAAGAGTTTGTTGAAATACCCTTTTCCTAAGAACCAGCCATATCTGATAAAAATTATTTCAAAACAACCATTTAAAGTCTCTGGCAAGTGTCCTATGGACACTGAAAACATTAAGTAGTACTTAACATAAGTAAATCAACTATAAACAGTTAAAATCAGTAACACTTTTTACTTAAATCTCACTTCATTCCCATCTTCCCCCAGCTTGCCAGGTCAGAACACTGTACACATAGCAGGTATATCAAAAACAGGGTTACCTCGGGGCGCCTGGGTGGCGCAGTCGGTTAAGCGTCCGACTTCAGCCAGGTCACGATCTCGCGGTCCGTGAGTTCGAGCCCCGCGTCAGGCTCTGGGCTGATGGCTCAGAGCCTGGAGCCTGTTTCCGATTCTGTGTCTCCCTCTCTCTCTGCCCCTCCCCCGTTCATGCTCTGTCTCTCTCTGTCCCAAAAATAAAAAAATTAAAAACGTTGAAAAAAAAAAAAAAAAAAAATAAAAAAAAAAAAAAAAAAAAAAAACAGGGTTACCTCTTGCCAAGCTCCTACTTTAGAGCTTAAGTAACTCTCTCCAAGAAGAAACAACTGATAATATTTGTCTTGTCCTTCAGCAATGTGTTCCAGAAGCTATGTCCCAAGCAAGTGCAACAAAGAGCTTTACAAAAGCTCTTATTTTGCTTTACAAAATAGAGCAGATGGAAGCTCCAATGCAGATGCAACAACCTGAAAATATAACAGAATGATCCCAACTGGAATGATCCAACTGGAATCACAGATTCCATGTCAGGAGAAGCAAAGAGAGAAGATCCAAAGACCCTGTCCAGGACATGCTCCTAAAGAAGAGGCAACATACCAAGAGAAGGCAGCCACTATTCCATGCTCCAACTCTGGGAAGGTCATGCAGAGGTTCTATCCTACAGAACACAAAACTGTAGTTTTCCCTAAGTGACTGAATTTATATGGAAAAGAGAAAAGAGAAATTGAAGATTAACATCACTGTTGAAAGCAATGGAGATTTTAACATTAAATAATTAAGAGGAGGCTTGTAGCTCCCAGACAGCAAAAATCTGAACTACAGAGTAGCCAGAACTGTAAAAGACAACTAGGAAAAAGGCACAAAAGAATACCTAAGAAAAGAACACTCCTGGAAGTTTATCATCAAATGTCCATGTGCAAAGGTAGTGTGGGAGAGGGTTGTGAATTTAATATAATCCAACTTGAGCAATTCATGAGTAAGGCCATTGTTCAAAAGAAAAAAATTCAATCATTAGCAAATAGTGGGTACTAACTCTTTTCATGGAATAGTGGCAGACTAGCTACAAACTTAAAAGCAACTGTCAAAGCTATAATCAAGACAACACTGTTAAAACCAAGGCTGTGTATATGACAAAGGCTGAACCCTCTGAGAAGCAATATGAGAAGCTACACAGTGTAAGAAATATAGACTTCATAGAAATAGTCTGATCTTTAATAAAAATCAAACAACAAAAAGCTCCAGGGAGAGAAGGGACAGGGTGGGGTGGGAAGACACAGGAGAGTAATCACAGTTGGTATAAAATACAACTAAAATGCACAGATTTCGAAAGAGAAAAAAGACAGGGAAATAAATGGGAAACTATGGCTCACAATAAGGGAGAACAACAACAACAACAACAACAAAAACTACCACTGTATTCGAGTAACCAAAGGACTTCAAAATATAGCAATATATTAAAAAAAAAAAGGAGGGGAAACACTGATAGAATGACAAAGAAATTATGAACGCAATGTCTCATCATTAGATTAATCATGCAAAAAGATAACAATTTTGAAAAAAGACCTGCAAATTCTGGCATTAAAGAATATCTGGAAAAAGTTTCAACAATAGACATAAGCTGGCAATGGGAAAAAAAAGGATGAGTGAACATTAAGGCAATATGATAATTATGCCAGCAAAAGGACAGAGAGGGGGTAAAAAAAAGAAATATAAGTGAAGTCTAAGACAAACATGGCACACCAGCATGCACATAAGTATGATATAATGACATTAGAAGGAAAGACACAAAAGAACAAAAACCTGAAAAATGACACTACAGTGAGTCCATGGACTCTTTTTATGTTATATATTCCAGATTTCAGACTGAAGAACCAAGAAACCAGGAACAGCAAAAACTAAAAAACTACTCTTCTTAACTAAAGATCAAAGAAAGAAGGCATTCCAACAAGATTTTAGACTACAACTGCTCAACTGCAGTGAAAGAATTGCTTCAGATCACCCACACCAAAAAGCAAATGGAAACCACACTTTCACCAAATAAGAATATACCAGGATGCTATTCGGACTGATTTCAAAGAAAGCCAAAGAAACGTCTATACTTCTGGCTGTCAAGGATAGTCCGCTTGTGGTGTCAGATGAAAGAAACCTCAACTTCACATTCTTATAGCAGACACAAGGTGCTCTCTCCCATTCCCTCAATACTTGGGTGGACTAAAAGCATCCTAGTGGAAAGTCTGGCCTTTCATCACTGTGCAACAGTAATGAGACCGGAAAAACACCATGCAGGAAGACAAAAATCCCATTTTAGTTCTAACATTACTAAAAAATTCCATAGCAGTCAGCTGCCAATGAAGATTTGGTGAAGTACCACGTCTTCTATCTTAATCTAGAATTAAAAAGTTGATTATTCCTTGCCATGCCAGATGTCACAAAAGTCCAACTAAAATAGAACAATAATAAGATCCAAGGTCAAACAATGTAACACAAAACCATTTATGATTAAATTAAAAATCACTTATCAAGAGCCAGAAAAAGATCAATCTGTATGAAAAAAACAACACAGGAAACACCAAGTTGAGTGAGATTTTAGGAAGAACTGATAAAGAATTTAAGCCACAATTTTCAAAACACTTCCAAAAACACTTCCAAGCATGCTTGAAAAAAATCAAAACTAAAATATCTCAACAAATAGAAGATACAAAGGAGAAGCAATGTACATTTGAGAAATATTAAATGCAACAATAAAGAGCTCATCTAATACCAATACAAATACAGTGAAGAAGTGTCAAACTAAAGAAATTATACAACCATATATAAAAATATGTAAAAATATTAAAAATGTATTTTAAAAATATGTTAAAGACATAAAAAGGAACAGACCCTCAGGGATTTAAGCATTAGCAACAAGAGGTAAAAACATTTTCTCATTATAGCCTGACATAAACAGTTAAGAGCTGAAAAGCCTTCAAATATAATTTCTTAAATCTGACCAGAGACATAATGAAGAAACTGGCCAAACACAAAACAGGATACATTACACCATAAACTTAAAGAACCAAAAGAAAAAGTTGATCCTGAAACCTTCCAGAAAAAAAATGATACATTATGTTTAAAAAAAAATTTGTTTTCAAATGACAGCCTATTTCCTATTTGAAATTATGAGGAATAGAAAACACATAAAACATTCAAGTAGTGAAAAACAGTTAACCCAGAATCCTATTCAGAACAAAAATATGCACCAATAAGAAATAAAAACTTTTGAAAATGAAATAAAAACTAAGAGAATTTTTGTGAACCGATTTACCCCACAATGATAAACTAAAAAAAGTTCCCTGACATGGAAATCAAGAAGAAACACAGGAAGAATAGAATAAGCAAAATAAGAAGTACTTGCCACTTGAATTTTCTAAATACATTTAAGAAACTCAGTAATGAGCTTCATCAAATCAGTGAATCACAATGAACAAAGTAAAAACCAGTTACCAACTAAGATACAGAGAAAACTTGGGAACGTAAAATATAGTACTCCTGGTATTATCCTACCTTAGTGTGTTTTAAAAAAACTAAACGTGACACTACAATACAGTAAACAACTAAATTCACGGGCATTTTCCCAGGATTTTTATTCATTTTTTTAAACATTTATTTATGTATTTATTCATTTATTACTTTTTTTTAAATGTTTATTTAGTTCTGAGAGAGACAGTGTGAGTTGGGAGGGGCAGACAGAGAGGGAGACACAGACTTTGAAGCAGGCTCCAGGCTCTGAGCTGTCAGCACAGAGCCCAACACAGGGCTCAAACTCATGAACCATGAGACCATGACCTGAGCCAAAGTCAGAGGCTTATTACTGACCCACTGAGCTATCTAGGCACCCCTTAACATTTATTTATTTTTGAGAGAGAGCACGTGGGAACACACATGCTGGGTGGTAGGGATGAAGACAGAGAATCCCAAAGGATTCTGTACTGTCAGCACAGAGCTTGACTGGGAGATCATGAACTGAGCCAAAATCGGAGTCAGATGCTCAACCAACTGAACCACCCAGGTATCCCCAGAATCTTTATTCCTAATAGCCAACCAATGGAATTATCCCCAATGTACATTAACAATAAATGGTTAAACAAATTGTGATACAGCCACAGAAATGGAATACCAATCTGTAGTAAATAAGAATTATCAATAAATATTATCAATACACAATAAACTATCAATTATTAACATAATATATCGATACACTTGAATGAATCCCTACAGAATTTTGCTCAGTAGTAAGGCAATTAACTTTTTCCATTGGGACTCTAAGTTCAGTGGGGTTCAAGCATCTGACTTCAGCTTAGGTCATAATCTCACGGTTCATGAGCTTATGCCCCACTATGAAATAGCACCAGCCCTGCTCCAGATAAACATCAGCTCCACTCCAAGTAACCTTGACCTACATCTGGGTGAGCCCCGCTTGTCTCTCTCTCTTTCTCTCTGCCTCTCCTGGGATTCTCTCTCTCTTTCTGCCTTTCACTCACTTGCACCCTCTCTCTCTGTGAAGGGAAAAAAAAAACCATTTATTTTTGAGAGAGAGACAGAGCATAAACAGGGAGGGGCAAAGAAAGAGGGAGACAACAGAATCTGAAGCAGGCTCCAGGTTCTAAGCTGTTAGCACAGACCAGACGCAGGGCTCAAACTCACAAACCACTAGAGCATGACCTGAGCTGGAGTCCAACGCTTAATCGACTGAGACACTCAGGAGCCCCAGGGGAAAAAAAAAACTTTATGTAACTTATGACTCCATTAAAAATTGTTTTAATGTTAGGGTGGCTCAGAGGCTTGGGATTCTCTCTCTCTCTCTGCCCCTCCCGATCGCACCCTCTCTCTCTCTCAATCTCTCTCTCTCGCACACACACACACACACACACACACACACACATACGCACACACTCTCTCTCTCTCTCAAAATAAATAAAACGTTTTAAAAAAGAATGTTCTTAATGTCAAATTATAAATTAGATAATAGATTAGTGGTTGTCAGGATTCAGGGAGGGAGCTCTGGCAAAGAAATGAATATGCCTATAAAAAGGCAACAGAAGAAACACTTACAGTGATGGAAATCTGTGTATTCACCCTGTCACCACCAATACTCTAGTTGTGATATTATACCTTTTCAGTTAATACAGAAAAAGCCTGCTAAATTTTAGTACAAAATATTATAGTATTTTTGCCTGTTTGTTATCCTATTTTCCCCAGTTTTGCAAGTGTCATGGGTATATGATGTTATTTCATCCTCTTAGTATGGTTATCTGACGTAAGGAAGATCAACAAAACCCGTTTTCTCAAATAAATGAAGGCAATATATTGACCTGATGATTCCCAGAAAGACTGCCATTAAAAGTTGACATTTACTTTCATAATCTCTTAGGCTAGAGTGTTCTAAGCAGTATGTACAAACCATTTAAAGATACATACAACCCACTGCTCAATTCTTTAATTATAAGAACTTTTGAGGAAATACTACTTATAGCAGCAAATCCAGACTACAGCACACATCTTCAGGGCCAAACATACACTAAGAAAAGACCTATAAGAATCCTGAGCTTGCAATTCTGGTTGATCTCTGGTCATCTGCAAATAGGATACGAAGGCAAAAAAAGAACTGCAGATAACCTGGCTTATTGCTGAAAGAGTACACCATTTCAGACGAAATCAAAGAAGCAGTTTTTTTTTTTTCTTTTTGGCTCCAATGTATTTGAGGAAATCACTATGACATCACTGCTAACTACTAAAACAAAGACTTCAGTGACCATACATGCTAAGAAATATAAAACACAATCTTTGTAAATAGTGTGGGAAATCACTAACTCATTAAAACAGCTTCAACAATCAAACAACAGCAAATCTGTGGGAAGAGTGAATCTAATTTCTAGAACTACCACATTATAATATTCAAAATCACCAGTTTTCAACAAAAAATTCAAAGTATACAAAAAATCCAGAAGGAAAGGAAGGGAAAAGTGGGATCAGGAACAGCTAAAGGATTCCATGCACAAAAACTAAAGACAAAGAGAATAATATAAAAACAAACAAAATATCCATGAGTCACTTAAAAAATATTAAACAGAAATTCCACAGCTGAAAAGTGTAGCAGTTAAAATGAAAAATACTCTGGAGAGGTTCATACCAGATTTTAGCACATGGAAGATAAAAAATCAGCAAACTTGGGGCACCTGGGTGTCTCAGTCAGTTAAGCATCCAACTCTCGGGTCATGGTCTCGCAGTTCCCTCTCTGCCCCTCCCCTGCTCGTGCTCTCTCTTTCTCTCTCAAAATAAATAAACCTTTTTTAAAAAATCAGCAAACTGAAAGATAAAACAACCTAAATTATCCAGTCTGAGTAGTATGATGAAAATCTAATGAGGGGGGAAAAAAAAAGGAAAGACCTAAGGCATCTGTGCATTGCAAGTAAATGTTAACATACCCTTTATAGAAGCTCCAAAAACAAATGAGACAAAGAGACAGAAATACTATTTGAAGAAATAATGACTGAAAAATATGAGTCTACATATCCAAAAGGGTCAATAAACTCAATACAGGAAATACACTGTTATCAAACTGCTGAAAGACAAAAATCTTGAAAGCAGCAATATAGAGACAACTAATTTCACACAACTGATCTCTGATAAACATTACAGCCTATTTTCATCACCAGGCAGGTGATAGTGGGATGACATATTTACAAAATGTGGACATAAACATGTTTTCATACTGCCATAAAAATATTACATGCAGAAAAATTATTTTTCAAAAATGGAAGAAATTAAGATATTCTCATCAGGTAAAAGCTAAGGGAGTTAACAACTAGTACACCTGCCCACAAGAAATGCTAAAGAATCTCCACACAGATTAATTAAAGATCACCAGAAAGATAGGAGCACATGAGTGGCTCAGTTGGTTGAGCATCCAACCTCAGCCCAGATCATGATCTTGCAGTTCATGAGTTCAAGCCCTGAGTCGGGCTCTGTGCTGACAACTCAGAGCCTGGAGCCTACTTCAGATTCTGTATCCCTCTCTTTCTCTACCTCTCCCCCATTCACATTCTGTCTGTCTGTCTGTCTGTCTGTCTCTCTCTCTCTCTCTCTCTCTCTCTCTCTCTCTCTCTCTCTCTCTCTCTCTCAAAAATAAACATTAAAAAACAAGAAGTACCTAGACGCAAAAAGGTATTCCAACACCAAGAACAATATGATTAACCTAATAGCCACACAAAATAGACTAACTCAAAATCTAAAAAAAGGGATGAAGATTTATCAAGAAGATAGCACAATTATAAAGGCATAAATATGAAAAAAGAGCCCCCAAATAAAGGAAAACAATATGGACCAAAATTGAAGGAAGAAACAAATAACCTACAATTGCAGCTGGAAACAATTATTCTTTCAGTAATAAAGCTCATCTAGACAGAAGGTCCATAAGAAACCAGATGACATAAACAACACTTATAAACCATGCACACTTAACAGACATACAGGACACTCTACCCAACCACAACAGATTACATATTCTTTTCAGGTGTACATGGAACATAGGACAAACAGAGGTCAAGCAACAAAATAGGTCTCAAAATACCTTGCAGCCAAAAAAGTTAACTTTGCAGCCACAACAGAATATAGAAAAATCAGTAAGAATGACAACTGGAACATTCCCAAACATGTGTTAAGGAATATAATCTTCAACAAGCATGAATCAAAGAATAAATCATAAGGAAATCAGAAACTACTTTTGAGTTGAACAGAATAAAAATCACAACATACCAAAACTTATATGATATAGCAAAGTCATGGAAATTTATAGCTATAAACACAATATAAAGTATGTGGGAATGCAAGCTGGTGCAGCCACTCTGGAAAACAGTATGGAGGTTCCTCAAAAATCTAAAAATAGAACTACCCTACACCCGCATTTATCCATGGGATACAGGTGTGCGTTTCGAAGGGATACATGCACCCCACGTTCACAGTAGCACTATCAACAACAGCCAAAGTATGGAAAGAGCCCAAATGTCCATCAATGGATGAATGGATAAAGACAATGGAGTATGACTCAGCAACCAAAAAGAATGAAATCTTGCCATCTGCAACAACGTGGATGGAACGAGAGGGTATTATGCTAAGTGAAATCAGTCAGTCAGAGAAAGACAAATATCATACGACTTCACTCATATGAGGACTTTAAGAGACAAAACAGATGAACATAAGAGAAGGGAAACAAAAATACAAAAAACAGGGAGGGGGACAAAACAGAAGAGACTCATAAATATGGAGAACAAATTGAGGGTTGATGGAGGGGTTGTGGGAAGGGGGATGAGCTAAATGGGTAAGGGGCACTAAGGAAGCTACTCCTGAAATCACTGTTGCATTATTTGCTAATTTGGATATAAATTTAAAAAAAAAATTTTTTAAATAAAGAAAAAAAAAAGGAAGCATGATCTCAAATCAGTAACCTACAACCACACAAATCCATGGAATTAGAAACGAGCAAAGTAAATTCAAGCAAACTAAAAAGATGTAAGGTGACAAATGAAGATAAGTAGAGAATAAAAAAAATAAATGTAACCAGAGGTTTGGCTCCTTGAAAAGATCAATGTAACTGATAAACCTTTCAGTCAAACAGACAAAAAAAAGAGAGACAGACAGAAAAGACACAAATAATTAATAATGGAGACACAACAACCTTACAAAATAAAAAGTATTAAAAGAGAATATTATTCCAACGTTTTTTTTATTTATTTATTTATTTTTGGGACAGAGAGAGACAGAGCATGAATGGGGTAGGGGCAGAGAGAGAGGGAGACACAGAATCAGAAACAGGCTCCAGGCTCCGAGCCATCAGCCCAGAGCCCGACGCAGGGCTCGAACTCACGGACCGCGAGATCGTGACCTGGCTGAAGTCGGACGCTTAACCGACTGCGCCACCCAGGCGCCCCAAAAGAGAATATTATTAAAATCATAGAACAGCAAATTAGACATCCTAGATGAAAATGACAGGGGCACCCGGGTGGCCAGTTGGTTAAGAGTCCAACTTTGGCTCAGGTCACTATCTGATGGTTTAGGGGTTCAATCCCCGCACTAAGCTCTGTGATGTCAACTCAGAGCCTGCTTCAGATCCTCTGTCTCCCTGTCTCTGCTCTTACATGCATACATACGCTTTTTCTCTCTCTCAAAAATATATATATTTAAAAAAAACAAAAAACAAAAAACCCTGGAAACACACCAATTACCTAAACTTACTCAAAAACAAATACAAAGTCTCAGTGGACTTATATAACATATGAAGTGAGTGACTCAGCAATCAAATCCTCCCTGGGAAGACCTATCCAGGCCTATGTGGCTTTACTGGTGAATTCTACCAAACATTTAAAGAAGAATTAACACTAACCTTTCTCAAACTCTTCCAAAAAATAAAAGAAAAAAGAATACTTCTGAGCTCATTCTATGAGACCATCGTTAATAAGACCAAAGCCAAATAAAGGCATCAATAGAAAATTACACACAAATATGCCTTATGAATACAGATGAACAATCCACAACAAGATACTAACAACCCGTAATATGAGAATATACGTAAGAAGATTATACACCATCAAGAAATGACTTTTATCCCAGTAATACAGGGTGGTTCAAAAGAAAATCAATGTAAAAAACACATCAACAGAATAAAGAAAAAAACGATCATCAAATCTCCCAAAGAACAGCACAGAACCTTTAAACACCCTTCCATGAAGTTAAAAACCTCTCAGAAAACTCAGAAGAAACTTGCATTTATATATATAAATATATATAAAAACCACATATGAAAAACCCAACAACTAGCACCATAATGGTGAAATCTAAAAGCTTTCCCCACCCCAAAATGTCAAGGAACCAACCAAACAAGGAAAGCGTCTTTCATTACTACTACTGAGCATCACTGTAAATTCCAACCAGAGCAAACAGACAAGAAAAAGAAATCAAAGGCATCCAAACTGCTAATAAAGTAAAACAATTTCTATTCATAGAGGACAACCTCAAAATATACACAGAAGAGGTGCTAGAACTAATAAAATATACAAAGGTTTAGGTTATATTATCAACACAAAACAGCAGTTGTCCCAAACACCCTACAATACACAGAAAAAGATTAAAACCACAATTCCATGTGGAATACAATCTAAAAAAATACTTAATAATAAATTTAAATTTATTTTGCAACTCTACCCATTTCCACATGCAACTCTACCCATTTCCACATGCAAAAAAATAAGGTGAGATTTGCAACTCTACCCATTTCCACATGCAAAAAAATAAGGCTAGTCCCTTGCCTCAGACCATATGCTAAGTATACGTCAAAGAGAATAACATCAATGTAGTAAATAACAAAAATCGCAGAGGAAAACACAAGAGTAAATCTTCATGACCTTAAATATGCCCATTGATTACTTAGATATGGAACTAAAAGCATGAGTAGCAAAAGAAAAAAATAGACAACCTTCATTTCAATTCAATTAAAAACTATACAGGGTTCCTGGATGGCTCAGTTGGGTTAGCATCTGACTGTGGCTCAGGTCATGATCTCATGGCTCATGGGTTCAAGCCCCACGTCAGGCTCTGCGCTGACAGCCCAGAGCTTGTTTCAGATCCTGTCTTCCTCTCTCTCTGCCCCTCCCCAAACTTGCTGGCACACATGTGTTCTCTTGCTCTCAAAAATCAACATTAAAAGATTAAACAACAAAGTTCTACAACAAAGCAGACAATCATGAAAGTGACAAGACAACAAGCAAAATGGGAGAAAATATCTGCAAATCATATACTGTGAGCCCTATTTTCTGTCTCTTCCTGCCCTACATATTAAATGTCACTCCCTTCCTTCATTACATGCTTTAAATACTTCCCTAGCCTTTAGTCAGTCTGAAGGACCCCTTCCTTTGTGCTGTCTCTCTTGTGTTCAAGCATAAGTCCCGGTAAAAGTCTTGCCTGGAGGGGTACCTTGGTGGTTCAGTCAACTGAGCATCCCTACTCTTGATATGGGCTCAGGTCATGATCCCAGGGTCATGGAATCAATCTCTGCATCTCTCTCTCCCCCTCTCTGTTCTGCTCTCGCTCTTTCTCACTCTAAAAAAATAAAATAATAAAACAAAGCAAGGCAGAGACAATGAATGTTCACAACCTGAAAATAACCTAGACTGAAGTCATCTATTTTCTGATTTTAAATAAGTTCAAAAGGAAGAAAATACCAGGATAATAAACTGGTCAAATAGATAACCAAAATATTGCGCTAAATAATATAATTTCTAGGTCAACACTTCTCATAGTCCAAGATGAAGAGCATCAGTTAACTATTTCAGCTGGAAATGTTAATCCTCAGGCCTTATCTCAGACTTTACAGAATCAGGAAATCTATGAATGGGTCTCATCATTTGTTTAACACAATCTTTTTTTTTTTTAATGTAAATGTTATTTATTTTTTTACAGAATTTGAGAGAGAATGGAAGACAGAGAGAGGGATGGGACAGAGAGAGGGAGACAGAGGATCTGAAGCAGGCTCTGTGCTGACAATAGTGAACCCAACATGGGGCTCAAACCCATGAACCATGAAGACCATAACCTGAGCAGAAGTCCAATACTTAACCAAGTGAGCCACCCAGCAACCCATTTAACACAAACTTTAGATTTCTGATACACTCTGAAATTTGAAGATCATTGTTACAGGGGCTTACATGTGAAGTTCCTACAAATGGGAACTATAATTCTAATAAGAATTATCCTAAATTAAAAGAGGTCCCATAGAGCCATGTAGTTAAATTTAACAGACACTGGCTTAACCCACATTATGTCCATCAGTACCTTTAATAAACTAAGATGTACTATATTTAAGTTCATTGTCTTTAGGGAAATAGAGAGTATACAATAATTTATTAAATAATTACATAATTCCAATCATACCTGACAATGAGAGCCTTTTTTTACCAAAAGATATTACATTCACAGAAACTGGAAAAAAGTGATATTGTTATATACACGATACACTGGCTTTATATAAAGCCCAGCCTAATTCCAATACTTTATAAAAATGTGTAAGGTATCAATTTACACAATTTCTTTATGTTACCATTATATTCAAAACCAGGTGAGTTAAATTTTAACACATTTAGTAAACTAATATGTAACCTGGTTTCATGAAATTCCTCTTTGGAACACAAATACTAAGTGATTAGCAATTAGGAGAAACAAGACCTCTATATGAATATACGATAAACTCAGAACTAAGGTATTCTCAAATAAAAATCATAAAATCAAAGCTACACAAGTAAATGCTCCAAGAGAATTTCTGTCTGAATAAGATGGCAGAGACTCTATTTTCCCTGTTCCTCCCTAACAAATGAAACTATAAACTTTACACGTAACAAAATAAGGCAATCAAAAGAAAATTAAGAAAAAAATGAAATTGGAACACACAATATTAGGCATTTCAGACTCCAGAGTATTTCAGACTCCAGGTCTGAAAGAAAAACACAGCTTCAGTAAGAGACCCCTATTAGGGCCCATGAAACAAAATAAAGTCAACAATGAAGCAGAAGGCAAAGACAGGATTCTTTGTCCCACTGGATCAAATGGGAGAGCCTCAGGCAAAGCAAGTGAGCCTAGCACCATGGACAAGGGCAACGGATGGCAAGCCTTGCAGACAAGAGTGGCTAAAGGAAACTCTCTCCTTTCCCAGGCTTATAACACCTCAACACCAAGAGGCCTACTCAATGTACAAGAACAAGAGCCCCAAACTCAAGTTCTCTCACAAAAAGACTTCTCATGCTCTACTGTCCCATCCAAAGACAACAGCAGCAGACGGTCAGGACCAGTGACCTAGTCTAGGATTAAAGACCTCTTTGTTACTGAGCGGAGCCTACTTCAGATCCCATCCCCTTGTCTCTTTCGCCCCCTCCCCTATTTGCTTGTATGTGTGCTCTGTGACTCTCAAAAATAAACATTAAAAAAAAAAAAATCTACAAAAACAAATAGCATCACAATGCCTCTGAAATTTAAGTTGTTACTAACTAACACAATAAAAAAACCACCCATCAAAAATCCAGGAAAATCACAATTTCAATTACAAAGAACCATCTACCGATGCTAAAAGAAAATGAATTGGAAATTTAAATTACATAAGGACTTTCAAGCAATCCTCATGTTTATATAAGTAAGTAATCAACATACCCAAATTGAAGTGCCTTAATCTAAGTCCAACATCACTAAGCCTATTCTTAATTATAGTTTTGACTCTTACCAAAAGGAAATCTTAAACCATTCACTCAGGACACACCATATCAGGACACCCTGACAGATACCTGCACAGGCCTTAAATACTAGCCCCCACCTCATATAACACCTCATATAAATACTTGCCCCAGACCATACAGAGATGCCAAACTAACAAGCAGAAGTTCCTGATGATTTCCCCAACAGTCATTGTGACAATCTTTCTACCTCCCAAGGCCTTCCTCTTGGTGTGCTCCCTTAGAAAGAGACCCCATAGGACCTGCTCCATTCCTTTGGGTTTGAATTAACCAACATGACCTTAGTCTAGGAACTCCAAAGCACTACACACGTGGGCCCTAATAAAAGCATTTGCCCAGGTCCTACCTGTCTTCTCTGCCTAATCCTTGTCTTGATCTTTCCTGTGTGACCCCCTGAGGCATGATATGTACTTCCCACCAAGACACGTGAGTAAAGAATTTCTCTATTCAATTCTTGTAGCAGTCTTTTGTGAAGAAACTCAGTTCACCATCCAGCACCCTGTACTCTACCTGTCACAAATGGTAATTCAGTAAAGTCATAACATACATACCTTGAATAAATCACACTGAATCAGTGATGTCCCAAACAGTGATTCATGAAATGTATTAGAAGAAAGCTATACAGAAATTTTTAAGGGTATTACAGAAAGAAGCTATGTATGATTTTTTTAACTGTAACTTAAAACTCTAATCCTTTTCATTTGTACTTAAATAAAGCTATATGATTTACTTTATCTCTGAATGCAATGAAGATAAAAGATCACTTGATGCATATGCAAAAAGTTACTATCTTTGAGAGAAACACATACATCTTTCCTTTTTCAGTTTGTTTATTTTTTTAAGTTTATTTATTTTGAGAGGGCAAGTGTCCCAGAGGAGGAGACACTGAGAGAAGAAAGAGAATACCAAGCAGACTCCACACGGTCAATGCAGACACAGGCTTGATCTCACTAACCATGAGATCATAACCTGAGCTAAAATCAAGAGTTGGATGCTTAACCAAATGAGCTACCCAAGTGCTTCTTTTTATTTAATTTTTTATACCCAATGTAGGGATCGAATTCACAATCCCAAGATCCAGAGTCACATGCTGTGCACACTGAGCCAGCCAGTGGACACAAGAAACACATAATTCTTTCCAATGCTCATAAGTTACTACCAGTATTCTGCTGTCTTTTAAGGTCAAAAAACTAAATGAGGATTATAATGAAAAAAATCTATATACTATATAAATTTCCTATTAATCTCTACCTTAAGGAACAGATTAACAAATGGAGACATAAAAAATATACCAACTTTAAGATATACAGTTAATTCTCATTATTCACCAATTCTGTTTTTACAAAATTCACCTATTCACTACAATGGAGTTGTAATCTAATAAACAATACCTGTGGCACTTTCATCATACTCATTCACAGACCTGTAAAGAATGAGGAAAATCTGAATGCCTGAAACCCATGTTCTCCGCTAGGGCTGAAAATGTAACATTACCTTTAGTTCTCATATTATAAATGCTCTTTTCATAGTGTACTTAGTATTACCTGTTTTTCCATTTTCTGCCTTTCTGTGCTTTTTGTTAGTGATTGTGTGGTTTCAAATGCCCTTCAAGCATTAATAAGGGCTGTCTAGAGCTCCTAAGTACAAGAAGGCTATTATAAGCCTTTTAGAGAACATAGATTTATTAGTAAGCATCATTTAAGGATTAAGTTACTCATTACCCTGGTGACTAGAAATTCAATGTCAATAAACCCATATATATACATACAAAAAGGATATATATTAAAAAAACACAACATGCCTTTAAAAAGAAAGAGGCATGTAAAACAAAATTACATAGCTAATGAAAATGTGGCGGCCAGAGGCTAACAAGAACTTGTTAAAAAGAAAACAAATTCACCCACCCAAAAAAAGGAAGGAAGGGAGGAAGAAAGAAAAAAAAAACCAAAAACACCACAAGCCCAAAATGGCATCACTTAGCTTAAGGCCCCAAGAAAGGAAACCAAGACTTAATACCTACTCTAACTGCAGTTTCAACTCCCAACCCAACCCAGAAGTGACTGTAAGGAATGCTCTGGTCAGCATCCTCATATGGGCCCTGTCCACCTCATAAAACCTTTCCATGTCTAAATAAAGGTAACCTCACCTGAAATAATCTTCTGCTGTTTATGACTTCCATATCCTGCTTTTAAAAACCTTTTCCTATCTCCCTGTGGAGCTACCTTGCTAAACTGAATGCTGTCCAATTCATGACTCCTTGCTTCATCTTCAAATTTACTTGAGTCATTTCTGTTTTTTAACAGATTTACTGGTAGTGTCAGAATCCAAAGTAACCTTCTCACAACATGTGGGAAGAAAAACAAACATGAGTTCACAGTCTTTCTCCCCATTTCCAGAGATTACTGTTAAGTCCCTCTCAGTTTAAATTCTGCTCTTTTTGCATTTGGGCTACAAATCTAATTGGACTACCAATCTAACTGGCATTAACAGGTCAATCTAGATGACAGGAGGCTCAAACAGAACACCTTAAGTCCTTGGTTCAGTCAGCAACTGAAATCCCTTCCCCAGCTCCAGTACACAGTATACATTAATAAAGTCTGCTAGTTTAGTTCACACCGGATATTGCTGGTGATATGTAAAACCTCTCAGTCTATAGTGACCTTTTTTGGTTACTGCTTCAAACTGTTGAGGTGCACATTTGTTTGACTTGTTTTCTGTAAATAAACCCTTATCCAATGGGACTGTTAAAATCCAAAGAGTTCAACATTCCATCTTACCACATACTTGCTTTTTGTTGGTTTAACGCTTATGTATTTTTGAGAGACAGACAGAGCATGAGTGAGGGAGGGGAAGAGGAGACACAGAATCTGAAGCAGAACAGAATCAGAATCCGACAGCACAGAGCCTGATGTGGGCCTCCAACTCAAGAATGGTGAGATCATGACCTGAGTCAAAGTCAGAAGCTTAGCAGACTGAGCCACCCAGGCACGCCCCATAATCGCTTATTATATAAAAGAAAAACTATGACTCCAGAAGGTTTACAAATCTACAAACTTGTTTTACGTCCTGATGAACATGACTTGGTGACCATCAGTTTGGGCACTCCAAAAGAAGCCTGGACAGATGTGAACTGCACTCCTTTAGTGGCTAGACATAAATGTGTATCAACTCTATTTGCAGCTTATGTCCTACTAAACTGCTGCCAGCCCTCAGGAGAATTATACCCTAGAAACTCATTGTCATTATGGAAAACATTCCAATGAAATAAGATCAATTTAAAAAGTATACTTGTGGGCCACCTGGCTAGCTCAGCTGGTATACCATGTGACTCTTGATCTTGGGGTTATAAAATTTGAGCCCTACGATGAGTATAGAGACTACTTAAAATAAATAAATAAATAAAAGGGGAAAAAAGCACACTTCAAACCACGGGTTCCCAAATTAAACAGAATGGGATACCTACTTTAACTGGCTAAGAGAAGCTTCTAAAAAGTTTCAAAATGCCAAGACAGTCTCATTGGAAGATTCACTGCAAAAGGGTAATAAAAAATTAAAACCATAAGATGTATATAAAACCAAAGACTGTAAAACTGAGTAAAATCCTACTGGTCCCCTCTTTCCTCCTCTATGTATTCATTCTACTAATCATCTGCTCTGCTTTTCCACTCTGAATAGACTACATACACACCATTAAAAAAAATCCACCAAGTTACTAGCCTTACAGATACTACCATGTCAACTAGATGGCCAAACTCAAAGTTAACAAAACTGAAGCATTTTCTTTTTTAATTTTTTTTTTCAACGTTTATTTATTTTTGGGACAGAGAGAGACAGAGCATGAATGGGGGAGGGGCAGAGAGAGAGGGAGACACAGCATCGGAAACAGGCTCCAGGCTCTGAGCCATCAGCCCAGAGCCCGACGCGGGGCTCGAACTCACGGACCGCAAGATCGTGACCTGGCTGAAGTCGGACGCTTAACCGACTGCGCCACCCAGGCGCCCCAAGCATTTTCTAATAAACTATTTTATCCCCTTAAACAACCTCGTGGAAACTCTGGTAGGTGCTAGAGCCTACAGAGGATTCAGAGGGCTCCCGGGAGAAACAGGCAGAAGCCAGCCACTGAAGGGTGAAAATTCTTACCAGAATCAGCTCTTCCAAATCTCTGTCTATAGTGTCTGGTCAAGAGAGGAAAATAATAATTTCATGTTGTCCCTTCCTTTCCAAATTCTGACCCAATGGCTATTGATCCTTTCTATCCTAGGATAACTACTGACTTCTTGCTTGTGTAACCGGGGTTCACTTTATGCCTACCTGGCATAAGACCGTTGGTTCTATCCTGCTGCCCTCCCCCACCCCAGCTCTTTAGAAAACTCTCAGGAAGGTGGATCCTATCCACTCTCTTCAGGAATTTGTCACAGACCCAACAGAGGTTATTCAGTACTACCAGAAATATTTCAAGTTAGAACTATGTACCCAGAAGGAAAGAAAAAACTTTAGAAAAATATGGATTATTTTGAATAATTTAGAAAAATTATAAAATTTAGAAAAATATGGACAACTAATGATGTCATTTAAGTTACAAACTGAAGTTACACTCTGAAGTTATAGGTTATACTCTGTATATACTCTGAAGAATGTAAGTTATACTCTGAAGAATCAAAAGCAACTGTCCTTATTTTACAATTCTTTTATAAAACAAAAGTCAGCTCTAGAGACAATTCACAATGTAATACTCCTTTTGCCAATTCCTAAATTGCCCCTGTTTAGCTCAAAAGACTTGTAAACTACTGATCTTAAGAAAACAAAGTTCTAGGGGCACCTGGGTGGCTCATTCAGTTAAGGAGTTGACTCTTGCTTTCAGCTCAGGTCACTATCTCACAGTTCACGAGTTCAAGCCCTATCTCAGGCTCCACACTGCTGACAGTGCAGAGGCTACTTGGGATTCTCTCTCTTCATCTCTCCGCCCCAGCAACTTGCACTCACGCTCTCTCAAAATAAACAAACTTAAAAAAGAAACCAAAGTTCTACTTCAAAGAACTTATATTCTTTTTTCCTTGAAGTTATTTATCTCACCATTTCTCTGAAATGTAAAAACAGCCAACAATCACTTAAGATTAAAAATGGGGGAGAAAAAGAGATCTTTTTTAAAAAACATTTTTAATACTATTTTTATTTTTAATTTTTTTTATGTTTATTTATTTTTGAGAGAGACAGAGACAGCATGAGCAGGGGAGAGGCAGAGAGAGCGGGGAGACACAGAATCCAAAGCAGGCTTCAGGCTCTGAGCTGTCAGCACAGAGCCCGAGGCGGGGCTTGAACTGACAAACTGTGAGATCATGACCTGAGCTGAAATCGGCCGCTTAAGTGACTGAGCCACCCAGGCATCCTAACATTTACTTATTTTTAGAAAGACGCAGAAAGAGGCAGAGGATCCGAAGCAGGCTCAGCACTGTGAGCACAGAGCCCAACATAGGATCATGATGAGGCATGATCTGAAATCAAGTGTTGGCCGCTCAACCAAGTCACCCAAACACCCCAAGAAAGAGACCTTTTTAAAATAAACACTGCTAAAAGGACTCTAGTACCCAAACGTCAGCAGAGCCTCCAGAGGATTAATTCCAGGGACAAAAACAAATCTTAAAAAATCTTCTCCACAAGTACTACCTGTAAGATCCTTGCGTCTATTTGTGTGTCCATATGTAAAAACATGTATGTTGTAAATGTGAGATGTTTCTTTTTTTTTTTTTTAATTTTTTTTTCAATGTTTTTTATTTTTTATTTTTGGGACAGAGAGAGACAGAGCATGAATGGGGGAGGGTCAGAGAGAGAGGGAGACACAGAATCGGAAACAGGCTCCAGCCTCCGAGCCATCAGCCCAGAGCCTGACGCGGGGCTCAAACTCACGGACCGCGAGATCGTGACCTGGCTGAAGTCGGACGCTTAACCAACTGCACCACCCAGGCGCCCCATGAGATATGTTTCTATCTCCAGATGGTATAGCTTAATTTGATTTATAAAAGACCTCTATTTAGGTGGTTTGAAGACAGCCCCCTGTAAGGATTGGTCATTATAACACTCTCGAAAGATAGAAACTAACCAAGATGTTTTTCAAGTTCACACAATTTAGATATACTCTATATAAAAGATAGTTTAGGGACCCCTGAGTGGCACAGTCAGTTAAGCATCTAACTTTGGCTCATGTCATGATCTCATGATACATGAGTCTGAGTCCCACATCGGGCTCTGTGTGCATTTAATGAGAATTCAAATTATCAATACATACTGGTGAGACCCTTGGAACACCTGCAGCTGGAACTTCTTTCAACTTCCACTTAGTATGGATTATCAGTTTATTATTGTTAGGTTATATGTGTTTTCCAGATGAGATGAAGCTTTCCCCTGCTGCAAGGCTGTTGTTCCCAACAGTGACAAAGAAACTGTGACAAACTGTGCAAAACTGTTTTTCACTTGGGGCACACCTAATCAAAGCATCCACCTCATTGTACAGACTATTCCAAAGAAATAGAAAACCTTGCAAACTTCTTGGAATTTTACGGTACGCAACCTTCTGGTGACCCTTTGGTCATGCTAGTATGAGTAGCTACTTTAAGTGTCTGATGTCTGAACCTCAAATGAAAGCCTTCCTGGATCCCAGTTCAAAGGATCCGACTTGTCACAGTTTAGAGTCTCGTGATTAGATATTTTGAGCCCCATAATAAAGGGGACCACATAAAGTATTCTTGACAACTGACAGAAACTGCTACAAAATTAAAAGGTACTAAGCCATCTCACACATAAAGAAAGCTCTACCTGATACCTGGTCCTGTATAGAAACAATCTTCAAATCAACAAGGAAGAAAAACAGAACAGGCATCAAGGTAGAATTCTGTCCAAGATCACACTTTAACTAACATGAAACCCTTCCCCCCCCCCTTTTTTTTTCCTTTTTAAATCTGACACTGTCCTGAAAAGACAAGACTCTCCTTTGCATCTCCCAGGCCACTGCTAAGGGAGTTAACCTCTAGAACTTAGAACAACCTTTTATTTCAGGCAAGGAGAAAATCTGTGTCCCAACTTCTCACAAGCAAAGTAAGACCTCTCATTATTCAACTCCTCTGAATTTCCATCGAGTTAAAAAAGGACCTACTGAGGGACGCCTGGGTAGCTTAGTCAATTAAGCAAGTGACTTGGGCTCAGGTCATGATCTCACGGTTCATGAGTTGGAGCTCCACATCGGGCTCTGTATGGACAGCTCAGAGCCTGCAGCCTGCTTCAGATTCTTGTCTCCCACTCTCTCTGCCCCTCCCTGGCTCTCACTCTCTCTCAAAAATAAATAAATATTAAAAAAAAAATTTTTTTTAACAGGGGGCAGCACACTAAAAGAAAAAGCACAGGCCCAAAATGGCATCACTTAGGTTAAGGCCCCAAGAAAGTAAACCAAAACTTAGTACCTAATCTAACTGCAGTTTCAATCCACCCCACCCCAAACCCACCCCAACGGAAATGCAGTCTTAACACATTAGGCATATTGTGGTCAGCACCTGTATTAAGTAATCCCTCACATGGGATCCCTCACATCTAATGAGACACAGTTCCCTTCCCCCTAAGAGAAAAAGATCTTGCCTAAAATATCCTTTTTTGTTTATGACTTCCTTGTCTTGCCTTTCCCTTTCTGTAGGCCTTTGGAATTTCCCTTTACTTGCAAGATGGCATGCTGCCCAATTAATGAATCATTTACTATTTAATAAAGCCAATTAGATCTTCAAATTCACTCTGCTGAATTGTTTTTTTAAAACCTTAATCCTAAAAAAAGAAAAAAGAAAAAAAAAAAACAAACTTAATCTGTATTTCCCACTGAATAGCAAAGGCTCGGTACTGCCTAAGTCACCGTTTCCTGTTATTTACAACTATCATAAAAAAAAACAAAAAAACAAGAAATCTACTGTATAGAATATTGAAGAAATTAAGATTATGGAGAAAATTAAGATTTAAGAAATTAAGATTATGGAGAAAAAACTTAAGTCTATTTTTTTTTTTTTTTTTTTTTTATATATGAAATTTATTGTCAAATTGGTTTCCATACAACACCCAGTGCTCTCTTAAGTCTATTTTAAGTGTAGGTAAGAATTACTTACTGGAGTGAAATTCATTTCCAATAGCAAAATTTTTGTGTAGCATTCATAAAGCTCCTATACTACACAGTAGTAAAAAGTCCAGGGAAGCACATGAATCTATTAATTTAAAACATTTCAGGGTGCTTACCATGTCAGGTTCTGTAGTGACAGCTCAGGAGCCTGAAGCGTGCTTTGGATTCTGCCTCACTCTGCCCCTCCCCTGCCCTCTCTCTCTCTCTCTCTCCTCTCTCTCCCTCTCTGTCACATTTGTGTCTATTTTAAGACACAAATAAAAACATGGAGTGTCTTAGTGGCTCAGTCAGTTAAGCGTCTGACTTCTACTCAGATCATGATCTTGCAGTTTGTGGATTTGAGCTCCACTTCAGATTCTATCCCTCTCTCTCTGTATCCCTACCCTGCCCATGCTCTGTCTCTGTCACTCTAAAAATAAATAAACTTTTTAAAAAATTAAAAGAAAAATAATGAATAAATAAAAACATTTAAAAAAAGAAAAAAGCATTTCTAAATAACAAAGTTCCACTGAGATTATAAATGCTATGTGTCTCATATAGTACATTATACTGTCTCATACCAAAAAAGCATTTCATTGGTAAAAACACTGGCTTTATTATATCTGAGAGCAGAATATGCCACCTTAAAATATGACTCTTGGGCATAATGATTCTGTTCACTGATGATATGTACAAACAGGAAATACAAAAAAGCTTCAAAAGCATACTGGAAGTTATTATTACTCTTTTATAAGGAAAATTTACATTTATAAAGGAATCCCTATTTGTAAATGTCAACTGATCAGTACTAGGAAGAGAATAATTTAAATCACAAGAAATTTTCCTGAAGGCATTTTCAAAAAGGCACTAAATATATATGCATATGAAAATTTTTTCTTATTTAAAGGGCTTTTCCTGGTCAATTTCTCTAAACAGCCTCCTCCCCACCCAGTATTTTAATTTTGTCTTTTGTTGTGCTTAAATTGGTGGCTTAGGGCATATCAAACAGTAACTCACTTTTACTCGGTATCTCCTGCATGTATATGTAAAACATACAGATCAATAAACTTGTTTGTCTTTCTCTTATTAATCTTTCATTATGGGAAGGGAAGGGTGCCACCTCAGTCAAGAACTCAGGATAGAAGGAAAACTATTTTTCTTTCCCTATACTTAAAAAAAATGTGGATGTCTCAGTCAGTTGAACAACACCATAGGCTCACATCATGATCTCACTTTCCTGAGTTCAAACCCTGCAGTGGGCTTGCTGCTGTGAGCACAGAGTACACAGTCCTCCTCCCTCTGCCCTCCCCCTCCACTTGCACTCTCTCAAAAATAAATAAACTAAAATAACACACAAAAAAAAAAAAAAAAAGAAGAAGAAGAAAAAGGAAGGATTTGTGACACAAAACAAAAACAAAAAATGTGGTACACAATAGACTGCTGCCAAAACACCAAAACTCTAGTCCTAAAACAATGTGTTATGTTTCTACTAAACACATTTGCTGAAAATCTTAACATACCCACCCAACTCAACCAAGATATTTACTATCAAAAGTTTAATATATTCTTGTTTATAGGATGAATTTTCTTTGATGTGGAGATTGTCTGCTAGAGAGGAAAATCATTTTTTGAGTGATTTTAACCTACTAAATGCATTTGCAGATCTAGGAAAAACATAAACCTTAAAAGACTACCTCAAGTTACATATCTCCACTTATGCATGAGAAAAAAATAATTTTGTTTTTATGAATAATGTTCTTCAAGACTCGAACTTACACTTTATTATCTGTATTATATTACAACATGACAAAGATTGGATTTAAGTATATTCAAGCTAAAATGTAAAGTTTTAAAGAATATCAAGAACAAAAAGGAAAAATAGTATTTGTATTTGCAGAATAATAAAATCTGTTTTTTCCTGCCCTGTTCCCCAGAGCTCCTAAACACTCTTGAGTTTCCTGAGTCTAAGTAGGAGGAGCTTTTGTGATTTGTAAGAGCCTGTTTTGATAAAGACTCTTAAATATGGAGAACAAATAGAGTGTTACTGGAGGAGTTGTGGGATGGGGGATGGGCTGAACAGGTGAGGGATGTTAAGGAATCTACTCCAGATACCACTGTTATACTATATGCTAACTAATTTGGATGTAAATTTAAAAAATAAATTAAATGGGGCGCCTGGGTGGCTCAGTCGGTTGAACGTCTGACTTCAGTTCAGGTCATGATCTCACGGTTCATGAGTTTGAGCCCTCCATCAGGCTCTGTGCTGACAGTTCACAGCCTGGAGCCTGCTTCAGATTCTGTGTCTCCTTCTCTCTCTGCCCCTCCCCTGCTCACGCTTAGTTTCACTCTGTTTCTCAAAACTAAATAAACGTAAAAAAATAAAATAAGATAAAAAATAAAAAACATTTTTTTAATAAATTAAATAAAGATAGTGTTTACCTGTCTTTGCAGGGGGGAAAATTTGTTTTGAGTTCACCAGAATTTATGCTAAAGAGATGAGTTATGCGAAGTCTCAAAATAAAGCTGCAATGGTAGGGAAAAGGAGGCAAATTTAGTTCTATAATTAACTACTGAGCACTGAGATTGGAGGAGTTTATAAGACTCTGATTTGGTAAATATACCCCCATTCGTCAGGGAAAGAAGCTCCTGAGCACAGGACACTTACATACCTTGCTCTGTAATATTCCTCTTTGTTTAGCTGTTCACCTGTACCCTTTATCATATCCTTTATAATAAACTAACAAATGTTCCCCTGAGCTTTGTGAACCACTCTACAAAATTATCAAACGATCTGGCTGATCAGTAGTGCAGTAACAATTATGACTTGCAACTGGATTCTCACAAAGGCTGTCATGTGGGACCAAACCTTTTACCTGTGGGATCGACACTCTCTCCAGGTATATAGTATCAAAATGGAGTTAAACTTGTAAGACACTTCCGAAAATTGGAGAATTGCTTTGGTGGTGATGGAAAACTCTCCAGACTTATTCTTTCCAAAATGTCCACATTTGTACTTATAGACAAAGATACCATACTAGATATTACCTGTCTACTGGTAAAATTTTAAAGAACATAGATTTTCACAAGAACAAACAAAATAACCATATACATTGTAAACTGTTATTGAGTTTCATGGGATGATCAAACTTATTAAATATTTACATGAAATTACATTAGAAGTTCACATTTTCATTTACTCTACCTTCTTTTTCATTGCTTAATGTGTCTAGAAGAAATTAAAAAACAGTAGTAAGTGCCCATAACAAAAAGTAAAAACAATTTGTATGTGATGCATACGTATATCAAGGAGAATTTTTAATAAATAGACAAAAACATTACCTTTTGGATAATCTTCCAATAAGAGATTGAAGTGACCTAATTGACAAAAGAAATCAGACTCCACTTTTCCTTCAGCTTTTAAGATTAAAGATTCGTAGCAGCGAACAGCCTACAAAGGAAAAATATAAGTATTAAGAGAAGGACAAATTCCTAACTGCAACCTGAGACAATGCATATGTATTACAAATTTACTCAAAAAATCAAAGCAATAATCAATGTCATTTTTACCACAGACTTATGATTCAATTCCTGAGAAGAAATAGCTTTTTAAATATTTATTAATGGAGCCATCACTTATGATCTTTTTTTCCTTATAAATAAGGGAGAATAAGGGGCGCCTGGGTGGTTCAGTTGGTTGAGGATCCGACCTCGACTCAGGTCATGATCTCACAGCTTGAGCGCATCGCGCTCTCTGCTGACAGCTCGGGCTCTGCTGACAGTTCGGAGGCTGGAGCCTGCTTCAGATTCTGTGTCTCCCTCTCTCTCTGCCCCGAACCCACTCACATTCTATCAAAAATAAACAAACATTAAAAAAAAATTTTTTTTTAAAGGGAGAATAAGACTTGCCAAATTAGATAACAGAAGTTCCTTAATGACTTTATATGACCTGCAAATCTAAGTAATTTATTTTGGTCTTTAGTAACACAAAACTACTACTGTCAAACAGGCACAGGCAAAAAGGACTATTGACTTTTTCAGTACCCAGTAATCAGATTTTTTAATATCTGAATAGTAGCAAGTCCAAATTGAGATGTACTATAATTATAAATCACATAACACATTTCACAAGCCTATGCATACAAAAAAAAGTACAAAATATTTACTAACAGGGGAGTCTGAGTGGCTCAGTCAATTAAATATATGACTCTTATTTTGTCTCAGGTCATATCTCACAATTTATGAGATCAAGCCCCCAAGGCAGCCTGCACTGGGTGTGGAACCTGCTTGGGATTCTCTCTCTCCCTCTTCTGCTGCCCCACCCCTGCATGTGCATGTTCGCGCTCTCTCTCTCAAAAAGAAAAAAAAATTTTTTTAATTAACTAAACTGAATGAAAACTGAAATATTTGCTAATATGTTAACCATTAAAATAAAATTTTGGATATATTTGATGAAATAAATGTATTATTAACATTACTTTAATTGATTTCTTTTCACTGTTTTTATTTTAACTGTTTCACTAGTTTCAATTACTATAAATTTAAACTTACACATGACATGAAAAATTCAGGCATCACTACAGATTTCTGCTGGGCAGAATTGTTCAACAGTAGCTACCATCTGAATTAATCAACCATTGTTTTTGCAAAGAAACTTAGGATAGCACTGAGACTACCATACACTATATTTCGATTGTTTTCTCCTAACCCTGATATATTTCAAACATACTAATCCTAACCTTAACTCAATACACACAGATACACTCCTCTTGTACTATTTTTAGAAAAAAAAATCAAATCTTTCTGAACTTTTTTAGAGAAATTTTTTAGAAACTTTTTAGAGGAAAAAAATCAAATCTTTCTGAACTTTACAGGTTTACAGAAGAAATTAGGAAGATTTTTGTACTAAAACATATGAAAGAACAGTATTATTGATTTCCTCCACAATTATCAGTAACCACAAGAAACCACAGAACCTGAACTTCTTCCTGTCTTAAGTCTTATCAACAACTGAAAACCGGATATAAAAATTTTAATTTGGGGGTGCCTGGGTGGCTCGGACAGTTAAGCATCCAACTTTGGCTCAGGTCATGATCTCGCAGTTTCAGTTCAAGTCCAGCATCGGGCTCTGCACTGATGATAGTTCAGAGCCTGGAACCTGTTTCATAGTCTATGTCTCCCTCTCTCTCTATACATCCCCCACTTGCTCTCTCACTCTCTCTCAAATAAATAAAAACATTAATTTTAATTTGAAAATAACTCTTGTACTGTTTAGCACACAAGAACTTAACGGTTTCTTTACTTTGCCCTCAGGAAAAAAGGAATCTCTCCTTCAAAATTTTTCAATCTTCCCAATAAAATTCCAAATTAAGTCCCTCATAATACATGGTGCATTTAGAGTAACCATAAGAAAGAAATACATATAATTGGTGTATACTCGGTACATTTCCAGGAATAATCCTGGGTATGGTGCCTCTGAAAAGTACCTAAGGTCAAATATTCCCACAAAACAAAACAGAGTAATCTCTCAGTATCATCAAAAACACCCCTAATGTATTTTTTTTAAAGCAGATCCAGGGTTCGGGGTGCCTGGGTAGCTCAGTCGGTTAAGCCTCTGACTTCAGCTCAGGTTATGATCTCACAGTTCGCAGGTTCAAGTCCCATGTCGGACATCCCATCTGCTGTGCTGACATTTCAGAATCTGGAGCCTGCTTCGGATTCCGTGTCTCTCACTTTCTCTTCTCCCCCACTCACATTCTGTCTCTCCCCAAAATAAATAAAACATAAAAAAAAAAAAAAAAAAAAAAAAAAAAAAGCAGGTCCAGAGTTAAGGCTCTATGGTGGTGATTCCTTTACTAGTCTTACAGGTTTTCTACATGTCTGAAATTACACTACAATCAGCTATTCACTGTCCGTAGTTTCCGCTACCTGTGGTCAACTGCACTCTGCAAGTAGATGACCCCAATTAAAAGGTCAAGAGTAGTCTAATGTCACAATATGTACATCATTCACCTTACTTCATCTCATTTAATTATCATCTCCTATCATCACAATAGTGAGTACATACAACATATTTTGAGAACAAATTCACGTAACTTTTATTTCAGTACATCATTACAGATGTTTTAGTTTATTGTTATTGTTATTAATCTCTTACCAGGTCTGACTTATGTATTAAACTTTATCTTAGGTGTGTATGTATAGGAAAAAATATGGCAATATATAGGATCTGGTACTATGCACAGTTTCAGGCTTCCAATGGGAATCTTGGAATGGATCTCCCTTGAATGAAGTGATACTACCATAAAACAAAATAAAATATAAACAAAGTGGGTGAAATATACAATCTGACAATACTGAATGACTCAAATTTTGGTCAAGAAGACTGTCTTTTTGTGCTGGAACAGAAGACAGAGAGAAAGAAGTATGAGAACTAGTAAAAGTCATGGCTGAATAAAAACCTATTAGGCTACAGTACAATAATTTTGGTCTTCACGTTAATAAAACAATTTGGCATTTTAAAGATAACAGGCTTTTAAATCCCAAATTCATTACTTATTTTTATAACTTATATAATATTCAGAAATTTCTCATCCTTAATTTTCTTTAACCTTTTGTATCTTTTTTTTTTAATTTTTTTTTCAACGTTTTTTATTTATTTTTGGGACAGAGAGAGACAGAGCATGAATGGGGGAGGGGCAGAGAGAGAGGGAGATACAGAATCGGAAACAGGCTCCAGGCTCCGAGCCATCAGCCCAGAGCCCGACGCGTGGCTCGAACTCACGGACCGCGAGATCGTGACCTGGCTGAAGTCGGACGCTTAACCGACTGCGCCACCCAGGCGCCCCTAACCTTTTGTATCTTACTTAGATATTGAAGTTCTGGACAACTGGGGTCAAGAGTCAAGTAAGATTCAAAATGTTTTTTATGACTTAAACAAGGAGATGGTAACATACCAGATACATCTTCCTGTCAGTATAGTTTCATACACTGCCAAGTCCATTAGAGCAAATCTTTATTATGGGAAATTGTTGATATCTAAAATTAACAGTATCACTGATTCTCTCAGAAGAGATATTAAGTAAGATCTAGAATTTTAAATACATCTGCCAGTTCACGCAGGCTTAAGTACCAAATTCTTAAATCTCTTCATTAAGCCCACTAAAAATGTACTGGTGATCAAAAATGATGTTGCAAAATCAAATGTCAAATAAGATAAAAGTAAACAAAGAAGGTAGAAAGAAGACAGTTTCCAGGTACACTACATGTCAACATTGCAAATGAAACTCCAAATTGTTTAAACCATTGTATCTTTGATATTAGATAACTGAACTTCATTTAAAGCAATGTAAGTAACTGGGAATACATCCTGCTGCACATAACACAGTAAGGGAAAAAGAACATTTTATTTTTTAAGAATATTACGTAGAATCAAAAGGCTAATGAAAAATACAAATTGACAAAATGTATACAAAACAAATTTAACCAAATTTCTATAAAGAAAAAAAAAAAGGCTTGGGTGAAGTGGATTACTTTTACATTCCATGTTTTTGTTTGGCCTTAAGTATGCACTTTATAGCAGTGGTTACCAAAGGAAAAGAGAGTGGAGTGGAGTAGAGGGTTCTGTTCCTCTTCCAGGAGCAACTGTCAAAACACAGAGATAATCTGACAACCATCTGACAAGGTATAGAAAGGTCGGCTCCCTACAACAGATCTATCCATCCCATCATAACTACCATTAGCTGGGCACCTGGGTGGCTTAGTCAGTTTTAAGTATCCCATTTCCGCTCAGGTCATGATCTCAAGGTTCATGAGAGCTAGAGCCCCACATCACCGTGGAGCCCACTTCAGATTGTGTCTCTATCCCTCTATCTCAAAATAAGTAAAACTTGGGGCGCCTGGGTGGCGCAGTCGGTTAAGCGTCCGACTTCAGCCAGGTCACGATCTCGCGGTCCGTGAGTTCGAGCCCCGCGTCAGGCTCTGGGCTGATGGCTCAGAGCCTGGAGCCTGTTTCCAATTCTGTGTCTCCCTCTCTCTCTGCCCCTCCCCCGTTCATGCTCTGTCTCTGTCCCAAAAATAAATAAACGTTTGAAAAAAAAATTTTTTTTTAAATAAAAATAAAATAAAAAAATAAGTAAAACTTAAAAAAAAAAAAAAAAAAAAAAGGTCACTGATGCCAAGGCTTAGAAAGTTTGCCCTAGATGGCACCAGAATGGTTCAGTCAGGTTAGGCCTATAACTCTTGATTTTGGCTCAGGTCTTGATCTCACGTGAGATCAAGCCGCACAACAGGCTCTGCATTGGCAGTGTGGAGCCTGCTTAAGATTCTCTCTCTGTCTCTCAAAAATAAATACATACTTTTTAAATCTAAAAAAAGAGGGGCGCCTGGGTGGCTCAGTCGGTTAAGCGTCCGACTTCGGCTTGGGTCATGATCTCGCGGTCCGTGAGTTCAAGCCCCGCTTCGGGCTCTGGGCTGATGGCTCAGAGCCTGGAGCCTGCTTCCTATTCTGTGTCTCCCTCTCTCTCTGCCCCTCCCCCGTTCATGCTCTGTCTCTGTCTCAAAAATAAATAAAAATGTTAAAAAAAATTTTTTTAAAGAAAAAAAAGTAAGAAAATCTGTTTCAAAGGCATGGCTTTACAGACATTTCAAAGAAAAAATACTAAAATGACATAAAAGAAATGTTTAAAAGTTTCTAGGATTTCTATACTTACTTTGTTTTTCTATACTTATCTAGTGTTCCCAAATTAAACTGTTTTGTTATAAAGTATCATTGAGCACCTGGGTGGCCCAGTCAGTTAAGCCTCTGACTTCAGCTCAGGTCATGATCTCACAGTTCATGAGTTCAAGCCCTGTGTTGGGCTCTGTGCTAACAGCTCAGAGCCTGGATCCTGCATCAGATTCTGTGTCTCAATACCCCCCTGCCCCTCCCCCACTCACACTCTGTCTTTCTCTCTCAAAAATAATTTTTAAAAATAAAGTTAAATTAAAACTAGTAATACTAAAGTATCTGGAAACCCTCAAATAATGCTAGTTTTAAATGACACATTTATAGATAACCCTGGATCAAAAAGGAAATCAAAAGGCCAGTATTTTGAATCAAGCAAAAATGAAACCGCAGCACAATGAGGAATGAGGAAATGAGTTCAAACAAATTATTAGAAAAAGTCTAGTCTCTTTTAATAAATGGTTCTGGAACTGAAGATCCACATCAAAAAGAAGAAATTTCACATCCACTTAACTATACGCAAAAATCAAAAAAATACATCACATACCATGTGATATATATAAAATAAGACATTTGTAAGAAAACACAGGAGACGATGTCTTTTACCTTTATTTCGATAAAGCCTCCCTAATAAACCAAGAAAGGCAAAATCCACTTAAGAAAAAAGATTAAGGTGAATTTCCTGAAAACAAAATTTCTGCTCTTCAAAACACACTATTGAGGAGAATGAAGACATAAACTAGAAAGATGTTTTATAAGTTATTTGTTAGATTAAAAATTCGTATTAGAATATGTATTTTTTGTTTTAAAACTCAAAATTCAGGGGCGCCCGAGTGGCTCAGTCAGTTGAGCATCTGACTTCGGCTCAGGTCATGATCTCATGGATGGTGAGTTCAAGCAATAGGTAGGACTCTGCTAACAGCTCAGAGCCTGGAGCCTGCTTCAGATTCTGTGTCTCCCCTTCTCTCTGTCCCTCCCTCGCTCACTCTCTCTCAAAAATAAATAAACATTACAAAAATTTTTAAAAAGAACTCAAAACTCAGAAATGATTTTTTTTATTTTTAATGTTTTTATTTTTGAGAGAGCAAGAGAGAGACAGAGCAAGAGCGGGGGAGGGGCAGGGAGACAGACAGACAGACACAGAATCCAAAGGCTCCAGGATCCAAGCTGTCAGCAGAGCCCAATTCGGGCTCGAATCAAGAGACCATGAGATCATGACCCAACTGAGCCACCCAGGTGCCCCTGAGAAAAATAAATTTTTAAACAGGAAAAGACTAGAACAGGTACGTCAAAGAACATATGTAGAAAAGCAAAAAAGCACAAAAGCACATGCAAAGACGTTTACATTTTTTTTCAAACATTAACTACTGATTAACAGAGGCAAAAAAGTTAAACCTGAAAACAAGAACAAAAAGGATAAATCTTAAAATAAGTGGCAGGAGAGAAAAGAAAATGAAGCAGTGTATCTTGTTTAATTTCCTTTATATAAGTTTCTAGAAATGCAAAATAAACTTCAGAGACATAATCAGTGGTGGCATAAAGATGGGGGAGGTAGGGCTGTAGCAGAGGTAAAAATAACAGATTCAAAATGGCGCAAGAAGCTGATGGCTATATCCAGTGTGTTGCTTTTGAATGTAGTTTCACAAATATATACATATTAAACTGCATTATTTCAAACAGCTATCATTTTTTATATATTAACTGTACATAATCTGTTGGGGGGATAGCAAATAAATGTGCAAAAGACAATCAAGTATAATTATAAATCATATCATAATCATAAATGAAGCTGAAGTACTATTAAAAAGTCAAAAAACTCTTTAAAAAGTGGGGGCCAGGGTGGTCCATTCAGCAGAACATATGACTCTTGATTTCACCTCAGGTCATGATCTCAGGGTCACAGGAGCCCATCAGGCTCCAAGCTAAATGTGGAGACTGCTTGAGATTGTCTCTCTCTCCTGCTGTCCCTCTCCCCCAACTAGAAAGCACAAAGCTCTGCCCCTTCCCCCCCACAAAAAAAGTCAAAGTTTATTTATTTATTTGGAGGCGGAGGAGGGAGAGTGTCCCAAGCAGTCTCCTCACTGTCAGTGCCCTATGTGGGGCTTAGTCTCACAACTGAGATCGTGACCTGAACTGAAACCAAGAATCTGACACTTAACCGACAGAGCCACCCAGGAATGCCCAAGAGATCTCTTTAAGGGGCACACTGGTGGTGCAGTAGGTTAAGCACACAGTCTTGATCTCCACTCAGATCATGATCTCAGTCTGTGGGTTCCAAACCCTGCATCAGGCCCTTCACTGCCAGCAGGGAACCTGCTTGGGATTCTGGCTCTCCTCTCTGCTCCTTCCCCAAGTTTGTACTGTCTCTATTTCTCAAAATAAGCCAACTTAAAAAAAAAAAATTTAGGGTATTTCTTTAAAAAATCTTTAAAAAGAGACTTTGACCGCCTCCTCCTCCTTCTCCATTTCTAAACCACTGTGTGAATTCAAACCAAAATGTCTTTTCCAATATGACAATTAACTTGTAATAAGCCTCCACTGTACCATGCCCAATGCTAAGTACCTTACATAAATATTCTTCCAGAGGCCCTTAGATGGCTCAATCGGTTGAGCCTCTGACTTCAGGTCAGGTCATGTTCCCGCAGTTGCTGAGTTCAAGCTCCACATCAGGCTGTCAGCCTGTCAGTGCAGACCCCACTTCAGATTGTCTATCCCCCTCCTTCTCCCCCTCTCCTCCACTCTCTTCCCAAAATAAGTACACATTTAAAAATATATATATTCTTCCCTATCACAAATGCAATGTGCTGAAAAAGGACTTTAATTTAGGATAATATTTAAGAGGATAATGAACACCCTTTATATTAAATAAATGGAAGAGGAGAAAACGCTGAAAGAGAAAGAAAAGAGGAGAAGGAGGAGGTCAAGGGGAAGAGTAAAAAAATGAAATGAACTAGAAAAGCTGCTAAATCTCCAACAGTAGAAAGCCAACTTACCAGGTAACTCAACTACAAAAAAGGGTGATTTCAGGAGGGTAGTGCAAAGCCTGGATTGTGTAAGACAGAGGTGCCAAATGCGCTGACAATAAATGGGGGAAATTCATAGCTTTGCTAGCCTGAGTTTACAGCCCCAGTTTGTGCTGGGGCCTAGAAATTTAAAGAGAGATCCTGAAAATCTGGAAAAAAAACCAACAGTCAAAATAAGTTCTCCACACTAACCCAGATGATTAATAAATCACACATGTAAAGAAGATACACAACACAGACTTATATAAAAGCCAAAAGAGGGGCGCCTGGGTGGCTCAGTTGGTTCAGGTCATGATCTTGCAGTTCGTGGGTTTGAGCCCCACGTCTAGCTCTGTGCTGACAGCTGGAAGCCTGGAGCCTGCTTCAGATTCTGTGTCTCTCTCTCTGCCCCTCTCCCACCCACACTTGGTCTCTCTCAAAACTATACAACTATTAAAAAAAAAATTTTTTTTTAAGCCAAAAGAGATTTAAAAACTTCAATTTTAGGGGCGCCTGGGTGGCGCAGTCGGTTAAGCATCCGACTTCAGCCAGGTCACGATCTCACAGTCCGTGAGTTCGAGCCCCACGGCCCGTGAGTTCGAGCCCCGCGTCGGGCTCTGGCCTGATGGCTCAGAGCCTGGAGCCTGTTTCCGATTCTGTGTCTCCCTCTCTCTCTGCCCCTCCCCCGTTCATGCTCTGTCTCTCTCTGTCCCAAAAAAAATAAATAAATGTTGAAAAAAAAATTTTTTTTTAATGTTTTAATGTTTATTTTTTGAGAGAGAGAGCACAAGTGCACAAGCAGACAAGGGGGGGGGGGGGGAGAGAGAGAGAGAGAGAGAGAATGAATGAATCTGAAGCAGGCTCCAGGTTCTGGGCTGTCAGCAGGGCTTGAACTTGTGAACCACAAGATCATGACCTGAGTCGAAGTCAGACACTTACTTAACGCACTGAGCCACCCAGGCGCCCTGGAACAGGTGCCTTTTGATCTCTGTGTTATGAGTTCAAGCCCCATACTGGCTATAGAGATTACTTAAAATCTTAAAGAAAATTTTTTTAAAAAACTAAACAAAAAAACCATACTACTCAGTATTTAAACGGAACAAATTTCTTTTTTAAGTGTATTTACTTTGAGAGAGAGAAGTAAAATGTGATGTAATTAAAGTTGAGAAAGACACACTTGCACAAAAATTAAGTAAATCCTTTAAACTTTTTTTTAGGGGCGCCTGGGTGGCTCAGTCAGTTAAGCACCCGACTTTAGCTCAGGTCATGATCTTGCGGTTCGTGGGTTCAAGCCCCGCATTTGGCTCTGAGAGCCTGGAGCCTGCTTCGGATTATTCTGTGTCTCCCTCTCTCTCTGCTCCTCCCCTGCTCATGCTCTCTCAAAAATGAATAAACATTTAAAAAATGTTTAAAAAATAAATAAATAAAATAAAATAATTTTTTTTTAACTTTTAATTATTTTTTGAGAGACAGAGGCAGAGCGTGAGTGGGGGAGGGACAGACAGAGAGAGAAAGGGAGTCAAAATCCAAAGCAGGCTCCAGCCTCTGAATCTTCAGCATGGCTGACAGTTGTAGGGCTCAAACTCACAAGCTGTAAGATCGTGACCTGAGCTGAAGGCAGGCATTTAACAAACTGAGTCACTCAGATGCCCCAAAATGTCAATTCTTTAAAATTTAACTCCAGTGTCTGAAGAGTTGAGTCTAAAATGAGTATTTATCTGGCTGTGGAATTAGATAAAGTTCTCAAGTATTTTCAGACATGCACACAGAATTACTCATATTACTTAGGTTTTACTTCTTCATTATAACCAAGGTAATAGGTTTACCCCTCCTTTTTAAAATTATTATAAGGAAAGATAACTGCATCAACCCCAAGTTAAATGTCTGTCACTACAATATAAAATATTACCTTCCCTGGAGTGCCTGAGAGGCACAGTCTGCTAAACCTCTGACTTCAGCGCAGGTCAGGATCTCAACGTTCATGAGTTCCAGCCTGGCTCAAAGCACAGAGCCCACTTAGGATACTCTGTCGTCCTCTCTCTGTGCCCCTTCCCCGCTTACACACACACACACACACACACACACACACACACGCACGCACGCACGCACGCACGCGCACACACGTTCTCTCTCAAAAATAAACAAACATTTAAAATATATTACCTTCCTGGGGCACCTGGGTGGCTCAGTTGGTTGAGCACCCAACTACACCTCAGGTCATGATCTCGTGGTTCGTGGGCTCAAGCTCCGCATCAGGCTCTGTGCTGACAGCTCAGAGCCTGGAGCCTGCTTCCAATTCTGTGTCTCCCTCTCTCTCTCTCTACCCCTCCTCTATTCACACTCTGTGGGTCTCTCTCTCAAAAATAAACATTAAAAAAAATTTTTTTTAATATACTATCTCCCTTAAAATTAAAAAAACTTTTAACCTGTTGGAAATACTTTGTACAATAAACGACTGAAATTTTTAAAAGATTAAGTTAGTAACAGTCATCACTGATTACATTCTATCATACTGATATCATGACTGATTTTTTTTTTTTTCAACATTTATTTACTTTTGGGACAGAGAGAGACAGAGCATGAACGGGGGAGGGGCAGAGAGAGAGGGAGACACAGAATCGGAAACAGGCTCCAGGCTCTGAGCCATCAGCCCAGAGCCCGACGCGGGGCTCGAACTCCCGGACCGCGAGATCGTGACCTGGCTGAAGTCGGACGCTTAACCGACTGCGCCACCCAGGCGCCCCATGACTGATATTTTTAATGAAGCCAATTACTACACACACGATGAATGGACTGCACTTAACTGAAAAAAAATTATTACATTTCAGCTCCTGGTTATTAGTTGTCATCAAAACAAACATAAAAGTGAGATTAGGAGTTACAAACCTTGTTTATGCTAATTAAAAGTAGAAATAAAAACATGGCAAAAAAATTTTTAAATAAAATGTATTTAATACTTTCTTCTCAACTGCAGCATAAACTAAGTCAAATTCATAGCTACTAACTACAGGCAGAAAATAACATCTCTAACGGAAGCTATTTGTTGCACACATACCAACTTTCATGGTGACACCTGGCACCAAACATTTTCACCAGATTTTGCTCAGGAGATGGAAAATGACAGAGACGGAGACTCTGTGGCCTTTGTGCAAATTTAAATGACAGTTACTACACGTGCTACAGGTGGATAAGCACACTAGAAGCTTATGAAAGCAATGTGAAATCTGAAAACGATACAAGAATCCTACTTTTAAGTAATAAGAACTCTTAACAAAGCTCCGTCAAACTACACGTCGACAGCTATAACTACGAGTCGCTTTAATTTCTCTTTATGTCTTCCCTTTCTGAAAGCTCTCCCCAGTATTTCTCCTCCCACTATTTCCCGCCATCTTGGCCGAGCCGAGCAGCCATTAACTAAAAGCCAACAACTTTTCTCACAAATAAAGAGGGAATCCTATCTGGTTCCTATCACATATAGGAACCAAGATTCCAGAAAAATTCCAGAATTATAAAATCACATTCACAGTTGGATATTTCTGTAGCACTTACATCCAAACAAGCAAATAACTTCAGGTCAAACACAATCGATATTTATGGATTCAAATAATCCCCAAAGCAAACTCTTCACTGCTGTAAAGTACCTTCAAAATACCCCTTTAAGAGACCCGATATATAAGAAAGCCTACCTAAAGTGTGTAGTAAAAATCAGACATCACAATGCAACCAAGAGAAAGAATATGTAAGTCTGAAACGTTTAGAACTGCATACAACGATGATCTTAATGATGCTAAAATTCAGAAACGTCCTAACCAAACACCCGGAAATAAACGTCGAGCCTGTCCCCAAAGCGCCGCTGTCTCGGCTCCTCAAGCTACAAAATAACATTTCGTAAGGGTGCAAGTAAGGTCTCCCAAATGAGGAAAGTGCAAAAAACTGTTTTTGCTTCGCGGTCACAGTGGGTGCTGACTGGTCTTGGAAGGCCGCGGGAGAAGAAGCAAGCAAGGTTTGGACACCGCCGCGGTCACCTACCTTGCCCAAGAGGGTCCTAGTCCTGGCGCCATTTTCGTGGAGCCTCACGAACCCAAAGAGACGGCTGCAGGAAGAGATATACGCAGCTCGTTAACGATGCGGGAAAGCCACTACCCTGTCCCTTCCCCAGCCCAAGGCAGCCTGCAGAACACCTAGATAACCACCCCGCCGACATTGGAGGCAAGCTCTATTCGGACCTCCCCAGGAGAGCGACGCCAGCAGTCCCGGAACCAGCTGGGAGAATGACGGCCGTCGTACCTGTCCAATCCGCCGAGTGCCTCCCTCTCTTCGGCTGTCAAGCTACAGGACCCCTCCTTGCTCTCGCCGCTCTCTTTTCCCGCCGCCATTTTCTTTTCCTCATCACCGAAAGCAGTGGCGGCGGTAGCGAGCGATACTCCGCAGGATTTCATTAGAACACAACAAATTTAAAGTCCAACGCCGAAACCCACAAGTCCACCAACCTCTAGTCCAGAGCTCGAAAAGATGTGCCGCGTGAAAATAGCACTTTATCGCCGTTGCCTCCCCTACCTCGGATGACGGCAATGAAAAAGTCCCAAGGTGGTGGCAGAAACAGCACGGGCTGCGAGGCTCGGCTAGTGGATCACATCGCGGAGTAGGCGGGGACAGCAGAAGAGGCGGAAGCTCGCAGCACTAGGAGGATTTCCTAGAATCACAAACTTCGCCAGCACCAACACAAAGTTGTTGTAATTGTGTCACAGGGCGAACCCCAAGTGTCCGTGACGCCCTCCTCCCCCCCCCGCCCCGAGCCGGGCGCAGCCAATTGATGTGACCCATTGGTATCACATGACCTTTGTTGTCGCACGTCAGTTGTGGCTCCACTGAACTTGCTACCTGCCTGAGCTCCGCCCACAAGGCGGTCCCTGACCAGGCGTTGGGAGGAGCGTCATTTCCAACAGGTTATTGGTTGATGGTCACGTCTGTCGGAGAAACCGTATTCACTAGACGAAGAGAACTCTTCAGTACTAGTTGAGTGAACTCTAGTAGGGTAGGGGAGGGCCTGTATCCTGCCAGTCTGGAGTAAAGATGGCCAATGTAGGGAGCATAGGTTGAAATCACGCAGGTCCGCTGGTAGGTGCGAAGTTTGCTGGAAGATGGATGGACCGCCTCTATCTGCTCTGCAACTCAGGATCTATGTGGATGTGGACTCTTCAAGGATCTGGGAAGGGACGCGGTATTCCTAAGTAACGCATGGCTTCTTCCGTCAGAGGAGACACTTTTGGCACTTCTGGAAATAATAGCGTACGGACGGATACTGCCTGTGCGCTCTTCCTCTTTTTCTGTCAACCACCCGTTAAGAGAAGAGGTAAAGTTTGCTAAAGCCTCAGCACATACCGGCTTGGAGTGAATGGAGAGTCGTTTCTAGAGTGTCCTTTCCTGAATACAGCTAACTCCGATGTTGTTTTGATCACAATTTTGTACATCGTGTGTTTATCATTTAACTTAGTGTCTAAGGAAGACGTCAAACTGTTTAGCTAAAATGCAAGGTGTCGGTAATGTTAATCGTAAAAATGAAAGTCAGTAGGAGATCATTGCAATCCAGGACATGTAACTTATGACAATACCTTAGCCAAATCCAACAAAGAACATTATTTTACAAAAAAGGAACAAATTGGGAAGGGTTGTTTTATTTTATTTTCATTTTATTAATTTTTTATTTATTTTTGGCTGAGTGTGCAAAAAGGTGATTTTAATAAAGCTCTGGGACAGGACCTGTGGGCAGAAAATAGGTGCCAGGAATGGTTGTCTTAAATGCAGACTTCAGGGTGATGACAGGTTTTCATTGTAGGGATTGTCAGTTTCTCCTAGAAGATATAATATATGTATATATATTTCCTGTTTGGGCCTACGATTGATAATTTGTCTCTTATTATAATTCTTTTGGAGTCTGGAATTAACAATTACGCCTCTAATTGAGTTGGGTGGTAAGGCTCTTCCTTTTAATCCCAACACTGTATTAGTTAGGTTTTCTTTTGTCTGCTACCCTCATCTCACAAGGGATATTAATGGGACCTACTTATAAAGAAGCCTAAATGAAAGAATAGTTAAGAGCATCACAGTTTGGGTGCCTGGGTGGCTCAGTCAGTTGAGCCACCGACTTCATCTCTGGTCATGATCTCACGGTTTGTGAGTTCAAGCCCCACCTCAGGCTCTGTGCTGACAGCTCAAATACTGAAGCCTGCTTCAGATTCTGAGTCTCCCTCTCTCTCTGCCCCTCCCCCACTCATGTTCTGTCTCTCTCTGTCTCGGAAATAAATAAACATTAAGAAGAAATTTTTTAGGGGCGCCTGGGTGGCGCAGTCGGTTAGGCGTCCGACTTCAGCCAGGTCACGATCTCGCGGTCCGTGAGTTCGAGCCCCGCGTCGGGCTCTGGGCTGATGGCTCAGAGCCTGGAGCCTGTTTCCGATTCTGTGTCTCCCTCTCTCTCTGCCCCTCCCCCGTTCATGCTCTGTTTCTCTCTGTCCCCAAAATAAATAAACGTTGGAAAAAAAAATAAAAAAATAAATAAAAGAAAAAAAATTTTTAAAAAGCATCACAGTTTGGACAATACAATAACCTTAGAAAATAAAAGATAACCACTTTCTTATTCTGACCTCTCTGTTGTAAATAAATAAATAAATACATACATACATACATACATACATACATACATACATACATAC
>NW_024419969.1:342088-364251 GCF_014898765.1 Herpailurus yagouaroundi | reverse complement strand
AATTGGGAGAGAAACAGACCTCTGTTAACTCTTTTCTAAAGACAAATTTCAGGGGAGACTGGCTGACTCCGTTGGTTAAGCATTGGACTTTGGCTGGAGTCCTGATTTTGTGAGCTTGAGCCCAGGTTAACAGCTCACGGTTAGCACAGAACCTGGAACCTGCTTCAGATTCTGTCTGTCTGTCTGTCTGTCCCTCCCCCGCTTGTGTGAAAGCTTGCTTGCCTGTCTCTCTCTCTGAAAAGTAAATAAGGGTTAAGCAAATTTCAGAATTTCTGGAAAGATTGTGGAGTAAATTCTGAGCTGACTTCACCCCACAGATGTGTGGAGATAAAAGCTATCTCTGTGGAACTTACTCTAAGAAAACAACCTGAAGACAGCTGATTTTCAGAGTTAATCGTAGAGAGGAGGCCACATCAAAAAGGGTAAGAAGGGAGAGATATAGTCAGGAAAAGGGAAATTTCATAATAAATTTCCTGTAACACATTTGCAAACTATACCTCCAGTTGTTAATGGTAAAATGTAGTAAGTTTTAATAGGCATCTAAAGAAATACAGTTTTGTATATTTCAGGGAAATAAATTTCTAACTGAAATAGGTAAGATATATTTAAACTTTGAGTTATTTAAAAACAAAGACAATTTAGGGGCGCCTGGGTGGTTCAGTCAGTTAAGCAACCAGCTTCAACTCAGATCATGATCTCACAGTTTGTGGGTTCGAGTCCCATGCCTGGCTCTGTACCAACACCTTAGAGCTTGGAGCCTCCTTCAGATTCTGTGTCTCGCTCTCCCCCACTCATGTTTTTTTCTCTCTCTCTCTGTCTCTCTCTCTCCCTGTCAAAAATAAATAAACATACAAAAAATTTTAAAACAGACAATTCAGAAATAGCTGACTGGATAAATTCTAAAAGTATGGGAGAAACTATAGAATTCCAAGTAACTTTTGCACATAGACACGTATTTTCATTATTATTTTTTTAATGTTTATTTTTGAGAGAGAGAGAGCATGAGCAGGGGAGGGACAAAGAGAGACAGAGACACAGAATCTGAAGCAGCCCCAGGCTCTGAGCTGTCAGCACAGAGCCCGACGCATGGCTTGAACCCACAGAATGTGAGATCATGACCTGAGCCTAAGTAGGACGCTCAACCCACTGAGCCACTCAGGCACCCTGTATTTTCATTATTTTTTTGAGGGTAGTTGCTAAACTAACTGTAGTTTTATAAATTACAGTCTATGTTTAATTCCTCACTCTGAAACATTTGTGTTCTTATCCTATTCTAGGTAAATGTTTACAGGAGACTAAGCATTTTCAATAGCAGTATTTATTTATACATTTATTTTATTTATACATTAACTGTAATAAGTGATGATCCTCAAGAATAAGGATTTTTGACACATATTTAGTACTAATAATTAGTACACACTTTTGTAGAAGCAAAAGTACAGATCCTGTAGAATCTGTATAAGTCACACTATAGTAAAATAATGATTTATCTAGCATGAAAAATAGTTTGCAGAATTTTTCCTGGCAAGCCTAATTTTTAGAATTTTTGCCTGCTGTTACTGGTGTCATAAAGACTATGTAATTGAGGGGCACTGGGTGGCTCAGTTTGTTGAGTGACTAACTTGATTTCAGCTCAGGTGGTTATCCAGGGTTGTTGATCTCAGCATGGAGCCTGCTTGGGATTCTCTCTCTCGTTCTCTTTCTCTCTTTACCTCTCACTCTAAGAAAAGATTATGTAATTGAGGGGTGCCTGGGTGGCTTAGTCAGTTAAGTCACCAACTCTTGATCTCGGCTCAGGTCACAATTCATGGATCAAGCCCTGCATTAAGCTCTTGGAACCTGTTTGGGATTCTTTCTCTCTCTTTCTCTCTCTGCCCCTCTACCCCTGTGAAAACAAATAAACCTAAAAAACATTTTTGCTTTTTTATAATCTAGAATCTATTGAGGTGTGGGCATATGGACAATAATTTGCTTCATCTTCATAGGACACCTCAGTGACTCAGTCAGTTGAGCATCCAACTCTTCATTTCTGCTCAGGTTATGATCCCAGGGTCACGGGAGCAGCCTTGCATCAAGCTCTGCACTGAGAATGGAGCATGTTTGAGATTCTCTCTCTCCCTCTCTGCCCCTCTTCTCCACTTTCTCCCTCTCAAAAAAAATTTTTTTAATTGATAATAATTATTAATTAATTTAAAAAATTCTGCTTCATCATTATATTTTTATTTCTTGTGGTTAGAAAAGTAGTCCCGTATGGGTTGCCATGTGTTACTGGAGTTATAGCATGATCCCATCTCTTTCCATGTTTATTCAAATTCATTGAAGTATTGGCCACATTTCCTACTATAATACCTCTCTCAAAAAAAAAAAATCTTTAATATATAGAGTAGTTACATAAGTAATACTAAATGAATTACTGTTTTTTTCAGTTTTTGTTTTTTATTTTTCCTCTGTCTGACAAGTACTCTTTCTTTTCTCTGATGACATGTCTCCTAGACTTCCCTTATCCTTCAGTCTTGTCTGTTTTTAATGTTTAGATAGTTTGCTTTTGGGGCGCCTGGGTGGCTCAGTCAGTTAAGCGGCCGACTTTGGCTCAGGTCATGATTTCGCGGTCCATGAGTTCGAGCCCCGCGTCGGGCTCTGTGCTTGACAGCTCAGAGCCTGGAGCCTATTTCAGATTCTGTGTCTCCCTCTCTCTGACCCCCCCCCCCCCCCCGCGTTCATGCTCTGTCTCTCTCTGTCTCAAAAATAAATAAACACTAAAAAAAAAATTTAGATAGTTTGCTTTTATGGAAAGGAGACTACTTCTAATCCCAGCCCTTGAAAAAGTCCACACACAAACTAACTGACCAAATTCTGGTGCTAACAATCTGTTCTACAAAAATGGTTCTGACCAGCCAGAAAATGGCTTCCTATGCTTAGCTTTATGGTACTGAAATGACATTTTGTAGTAATCGACACCCTAAGGCATCATTTATTACTCCTGGGCAGATTGGAGTCTTTCCACCCATTTAGGAGCTGAATTTAGTGTGATAACTAAATAAATCAGCCTGCAAGAGTGAGACTATGATAGGCTTTCCAGAACCATAAGAGCAAGAGTAAAGAATTAACAGGTAGAAAAGCATCTGCAAAAATAGGCATTGTAGCTACCATTTCATTGAAGACACAACAAGGCACCATGGAACTAGCCAAGTTCCTAACAGTAAAATAAGGGTATCAATGACAAAGATGTAATAATTGAAAAAAATATATTTTTCATAGGCACGTGGGTGCCTCAGTCAGTTAAGCATCCAACCCTTCATTTCATCTCACGTCATAATCTGACAGTTTCATGAGTTTGAGCCCTGCATTGGGCCCTGCACTGATAGCATGGAAACTGCTTGGGAATTCTCTCTCTCTCTCTTTCTGTTCCTCCCCCATTTGTGTGCTCTGTCTCTCTCAAAATAAATAAACTTTAAAAAGTAAAGAAAAAAAGGAAAGAATTTTTTCCAAATATTTACTGTTTCATTCCATAATTTACCAAACATTTATTAAAGATTTCATATAGGGGTGCCTGTCTGGCTCAGTGAGTAGTGCATGGGACTCTTGACCTCAGGGTCATGAGTTCAAGCTCCAAATGGAGCCGACTTAAAAATAAATAAAACATTGTATATTCCACTGTGCTCCAAAGTGATCCTTACTTGGACAGTTGTATAGATAAATTACTCAGTACAAAGATTGCTATGAGATTTACCCAAATTTCTACAGAACTCAGAGAAGAGACATTTGTATCAGCCTGAAGGAACCAAGAAAGGCAGGACTAGATATAGCTCTTACAGAAGAGTGTATCCATTGGCAGGAGCTGTGCACGAGGACGTGTGTTGAAGGCAGAGGGGCTTACATACCTGTAAAAACACAGAAGCCAGAGAATGTAGGAATTCGTGTAAATTCAAGAATTTACACAAGAATTTACATACAGCTGTCACCAAGAGAACAGAACCTTGAGAGTGGAAAATTAGGCAAGACCATGAAAAGTCTAGTACTGCATACTAAAGAATTATACCAGAGGTCATAGTGAAATATCAAAGGCTCTCAACTATCATTTTTTTACCGTAAAGTCAGTTTTAGTCATAAAAATAAACTGGTTTACTTTTGGTTATTTTTTTTTTTTTTCTTTTTTTTTTTTCAACGTTTATTTATTTTGGGGACAGAGAGAGACAGAGCACGAACGGGGGAGGGGCAGAGAGAGAGGGAGACACAGAATGGGAAGCAGGCTCCAGGCTCTGAGCCATCAGCCCAGAGCCCGACGCGGGGCTCGAACTCACGGACCGCGAGATCGTGACCTGGCTGAAGTCAGACGCTCAACCGACTGCGCCACCCAGGCGCCCCTATTGTTTCTTTTTTTAAACAGGGTTCCTTTCACTGAGCTCAGAACTGGTGAATATTGACAAACTGGCTAACATACTGTTCATTACTGAAACACTATTAAAGCAGCCCTTAGTTCTTCCATTTTGCTTTCTTCTTGAAATGGTTTATAAAGGATTTAGCAAAGAATGGAGATCTGTTAATGTTGTAGTCAACTGTGGTAGAGTAAAAAGTCTCATATTTACTAGCTATTGGGGTGCCTGCTGGCTGAGTAAATTAAACATGGAACTCTTGATCTCGGAGTTGTGAGTTCAAGCCCAACATTGGGTATAGAGATTACTTTAAAAATAAAAAAATAAAACAAAATCTCCTAATGTATCTACATATTTTATAGCTATAATCTTGCCACATTATCTGTTGCCAAAGATTTAAAATATTACTGGGTTTTGATTTGTTAAGCTAACTAGTTGTCCAATTAATACAAAAATCATATTCACAAATTTGAATGGGGTAAGCCATAGCTGATAGTGCTGTTGTTTCATCCCACAGTAAATTAAAAGCTTTTGTTTGTTATAAATAGCCAACAATGGGTAGCTCAATAATTTATAAACTAAGTTCACCAAAAGAAGTCTCTCGGGGTGCCTGGGTGGCTCAGTCGGTTGGGCGGCCACCTTCGGCTCGGGTCATGATCTCGCGGTCCGTGAGTTCAAGCCCCACATTGGGCTCTGTGCTGACAGCTCAGAGCCTGGAGCCTGTTTCGGATTCTGTGTCTCCGTCTCTCTGACCCTCCCTCATTCATGCTCTGTCTCTTTCTCTATCTCAAAGATAAATAAATGTTAAAAAAAAAAAAAAGTCTCTCTTTTTTAACCAAATTGAATGACATTTATTTTATATGACTTTATAACTTCCTCTTTGTGTATGGGATAAAGAACAAATGATCACATATTTGTCTGTATATAGATCCAGCTCCTGTACTAAAGTTGTCTAAGTACTGGGTAATAGAAAAATAAGACTATATGGAAAGTCAAGAGACATGAACAACACTGCAAAACATATCAATAATTTGAGAACGTAAGAATTAGCAATCATCCAGTCTTATGATTAATTGTGTTCTCTGGAGCCTTGGTCTCCTCAGTCATACTTCAGAGGGATTTTAGAGAGATCAGTGCAGAGTAGCAGAGGGATGTAAGAAACACTCCACAAAATATCTAACTTAAAAACAAGATTTTTCTGTTTAGGAAGAGTTTGAAAATCACATCCTATGTATATAGAAAAAGAACAAACAGGTCATGACTAGCCCAAAGTCATCTGGCCAACAAATAGAAAAACTTGGGCTAACATTGTAGGAGTTAAGGATACTGACCCACATGCGTTAAAAAACACACTAGAACTTTTATCTCCCCTGAAAACTTAACTAAGAATAGACCGCTGCTAACCAGAAGCCTTACCAATAACATAAATGGTTGATTAACACATACCTTGTGTTTATGCAATTTTACTGTAAGAACATAGTGTATAAGAAGTGTTACTGGGGTGCCTGGGTGGCTCAGTCGGTTGGGCGTCCGACTTCAGCTCAGGTCACGATCTCGCCGCCCCGCGTCGGGTTCTGGGTTGATGGCTCGGAGCCTGGAGCCTGCTTCCGATTCTGTGTCTCCCGCTCTCTCTGCCCCTCCCCTGTTCATGCTCTGTCTCTCTCTGTCTCAAAAAGAAATAAACATTAAAAAAAATTAAAAAAAAAAAAAAAGAAGTGTTACTAAGAGAGATGCCTGGGTGACTCAGTCAGTTAAGCATCCAACTACAGCTCAGGTCATGATCTCATGGTTCATGAGTTCAAGCCCTGCGTCAGGGTCTGTGCTGACAGCTTAGAGCCTGGAGCCTGCTTTAGATTCTGTCTCTCCCTCTGTCTCTGCCCCTACTCTGCGCACATTCTCCCCCTCTCTCAAAAATAAACATTTAGAAAAAAAAACACCTACCATGTGTAAGAGGACGTCTGCAGTTTAAACCTGTGTGGTTCAGGGATCAGCTGTACATGGGCACCTGGGAGGCTCAGTTGGTTAAGCATGTGACTTCAGCTTGGGTCATGATCTCAGAGTTTATGGATTCAGAGCCCTGCGTCCAGCTCTGTCCGTGACAGCTCAAAGCCTGGAGCCTGCTTCAGATTCTGTGTTTCCCTCTCTCTCTCTGCCCCTCCCCTGCTCATGCTCTGTCTCTCTGTGTCTTTCAATAATAAATAAATCTTAAAAAAAAATTTTTAAAGGATCAGCTGTACTAAATAACCTGAGAAACACTTTGCCTCAAAACAATAGAAATACTGCATTTGTAATATTAAATTTCGCTCAATATAATGTTAGGACAAATGTCAGTGAATAATGAAAGTAATGCTGGGGCTCCTGGGTGGCTGAGTCAATTGAGTATCTGACTTCAGCTCAGGTCATGATCTCATGGTTCATGGGTTTGAGCTTCATATTGCGCTCTTCAATGACAGTGTGAAGCCTCCTTGGGATTCTTTCTCCCTCCTTCTCTTTGCCCTTCTGACTCATTCTCTCTGTCTCTGTCTCTGTCTCTGTCTCTCTCAAAATAAATAAAAACTTAAAAAAAAAAAAAACAATGAAAGGTAATGCTAAACATATTTAAAACCACATCACAGACTGCCAACATAGAGCGTGGGAGAGGAAAGACAGCTCAAAAATTGAGTTTTATTTTAATGAAAAGGCAAGATCTTTAGCATATATTTTTAGTAGGAAAAAATGAGAGGAAAGACAGAGAATCATGAGATAGGAAGATATAAGGAAACTTATGGCATTAGTTTCAGGTGGGAAAATGCCCTTCCATAATAAGTGGGTGTTTTGTTTGTTTGTTTGTTTCCATAATAATTTGAACTTATGTTTAAGTGTGAGAAGGGAAGCTGGCAAGAGTAGATAAAGGTGCCCAACCAGATGTCAGAGGCTGGATACTCCCTTTGCATGCTTTTGCCTTCTGTAATCTTGCTTGCCTCTTGCATCAGCCAACTGCCCACAGAGCACAACCAATAGTGCCCCCTGGTCCAAACCAATAGAATGTTTCCAAGTACCCAGAAACTAGCCAGGCATAAAAGAAGGCCAGCACTAGGACTTGGGGCTCAGCTTTTGGAGGTGATGCCATAGGGCCAGCACCATTGTGACAAACAGTTTTTTTCTGATTACTCAAGTGCATGTCGCTTATCTCCTCCCAGGAGCCAAGTATTTGCTGTAACATTTTTGGTGTGTTGGCCAGACAGCTGTCAGTTGCACTGGCCCTTTGAGCTGCTGTGATCAGAGGCCAGAGGAGAGGCCTCTAACCACAGCCTCCTGTGACAGAAAGGAAAGCATGCCACCAGTGATTTCACTTGACCCCAACCATCAGTGGGCCCAACAAAAGTCAGCCACCACTGCACTTGAGTAGACTCCAAGGGGAACAGAAAAGACCTGTCTCAGGACATCAGAACATTAAGTGTCCCCAGTGACTTGAGACCAAGTTGAGGCCTGCCTCTAGGTGGAAGGGGAGCTTGATCACCTCCCCAGTGACATAGTCACCAGATAAGGAGGTCATGGGTGGAAGTCTGCAGTCTGTCTGAATGTGTGTGTGAGTGCCCGTGCTCCACAGTTTTGCTACAGAGCTTGAGTGGGTCTTACCCTGTGATTCCATGATAACCTCATACAGCTCAAGGCAGAATCAGGTCCACAGAGGTCTGATCCGAGTCAGGGGTTTAGACTGACCTGCCAATGCTAAGAGGCATCTAAATCCCCATGAGGAGAGTGGCCAAGCAGACGAAGTGACCTCTTCCCTCATGTTTGTCCTGCAACACCGCACATTGGGAAGGATCTGTTTAGGATAACAGGATGGGAGGAAATTCTTCAAAACCAGCTGATTAGGAGTGTATTTTAAAAAGGGATTTTCAGATGACCATGAGTTTGAATTCACCCCTGGGAAATTACACCCTCTGTGAATCAGAATGGACTACAATTTGGTGTAGGCTGGCCCTGAGGGCACCCTAGATGTCCCACAGTCTGAGCTGTTTATAAAGTAGTTACTGAAGACCTTGCCACCTAGGTCAATTCTCATACATTGATCAGTGGCTGGAAATAGCCCAAGTCAAGCCTCTTTCGGTCTGGTTCTGTGTTAATAGTAAGGGGCAATGTAGGTTCTTAGTGGCTCATGCCAAGAAGAAGACGTCCCAGCAGAAAAAACTGCCCCTGTCCTCCAATAAAATTCAGAAGTCCTTCCATTTCCACTACCATATGCCCCTGGCGCCCCATCAACTGAGGGAGGGGAACCTCACCTGCCTGACAGTCCACCCCTATCAGTCTCGAGTGTGCCAGCAGCCAATCTGCCCCAACCAGGGGCACCTGAACAGGTAGGAAGGTGCCTTAGGTTCTCAGCTCAAGGACCAAGGCCCCTAAAAGCAATGTAGATGCCACTGTGGTAGACTAGGGGTCCCCAGAGAATAGGCCCCAATGGGACCTTACAAGAGAGCGGATTGGTTTTCTACAGCCAAATGGTCCCCACCTCTGACCTCCTCAACTGGTAACACCACATGCTGCCCTATTCTGAGAAGCCACAGGTGATGATAGATCTGCCAAATCCATAATCCAGACTCACCCCCCTGCCTGTGTCAACTGTGAGCAGCTTCTACTTAGCGTTTTCAACATGGAAGAGCACTGATGAATTGTCACTGAAGCCAGAAAAATAGCTCCAGACTCAGGCACCAGATGGGAATCTAGACTTTGAGACTTGAATGCAGGAGGCTATGCCTGAAGAGGAACCCCATTGAGACGCCAACACAGAGGTGGGAAGTGTCAGATTAGAAAGATGACTACTCACCTTCCTCCAAGGGATAAAAGCAGGGGCCAAAAAGACCACCAACATAGCAGAGTTATCTGAGGCCCTACAAAAGCCAGAAGAGAGTCCAGCTGACTTTTGTGAAAGATTATGTGAAGCCTTCAGAGTGTGCACTCCATTCGACCCAGAAGCCCCTGAAAATCGCTGCATGTTCCATGCTGCCTTTGTGGGACAAGCTGAAAGTGACGTTTGACAGAAGCTCCAAAAATTGGAAGGATTTGCTGGAAAAAACACCACTGGATTTTGGAAATTGCCAACGTTTTTGTAAACTGGGATCAAGCTGCCAGAAAGGAGGTGGACTGAAGAATGATACAAAAGGCAGCTTTCCTGGCCGCTGCCTTGGAGCAAGGCAGAAGGGCCCTCACGGAAACCACCAGGGATGCAAGAACAAAGAAGTGCGCCACTGGGATAAGATCAATGGGCCTCCCACAAAGAATCTGGACACTGGAAAAATGAATGACCCAACCACCAAAAAAGGGAAACCAAAAACCTCTACTCCACCCAGCCGCTACCAACCAGAGTCACCCGAGGCTGACTTGATTAGACTGGCATGAGTGGAGTCTAACTAGAAAGACGGGGCTCTATCCAAGTAGGCCCCCATGAGCCCATGGTCAAAATGAAGGTGGGGGCCAAACGATAGACTTCATGGTTAACACTGAGACCAAATACTAACACACAAGGTGACACCTGTGTTGGCTCAAGAAATCACCATCATAGGAGCCATTGGGATGCAAACCTGAAGGCCATTTTCTGGTACCTGACATGCCAGCTGGGGGTCACCAAGTAGTTCATAAACTCCTGTTTCTTACCTGACTGCCCAGTGTCACTGTTACATAGAGAACTCCTAGCCAAGGTGGGCACAGCAATAGCCTTCACTTCAGTTGGGCAGATGCAATTGCACCTCAATGAAAAGGCCCAACCCCTGATTTGTCCCTGATGATTCCATCAGGACAGAGGAATGGAGATAATATACTTCCCCTCCTGATGAACCAACTTTGGCCCCCAAACTAGAAGCTAAATTCCCTTCAGTTTGGGCTGAAGGAAATCCCCTGGTCTGGCAAAATAAAAAACAAAAACAAAAACAAAAAAACACCCCCAATATTAATTTACCTAAAGCCTGGATCCCAACCTGTCACAATACTCCAATATATGGTGCCACAGGAGGCATACCTGGGGATCCAGACTCACTTGGACAGGCTACTCAAATGGAGACTTCTAAAGTAATTCTAGTCCCTTTGGAATACTCCTCTGCTGCCCATGAAAAAGCCTGGGACAAATGATTACTGCCCTGTGCATGACCTATGAGCCATTAATGAAGCAGTCATTATGCTGCATTCAGCACTGCTTAACCCATACACTCTACTGGGACTCATACCCTCAGAAGCAGTATGCTTCACATGTCCAGATTTAAAGGACGCCTCCTTCAGTCTCCAGCTAATGCTAATAGTCAACCACTATTTGCCTTTGAATGGGAAAACCCTATCACAAGGGCAAAGGAACAGTTCACTTGGACTAGACACCTTCAAGGATTCAAAAATTCATCTTCAGGGGAAAATGTTTGCCTTGGGAATTGTGGGTATAGTGGGGCTCTAGCATCTGACATAGCCAGGTATCTGAGACAGGACCTAGGGTGTGTCCTCCTCCAATATGTGGGTGATATCATGCTAGCCAGTCCCACGAGGACCCAAAGCTGAGAGGGAACCAGGGCCTTATTCAGGCAACTAGCAGAGGCAGGATACCGGGTGTCAAAGAAGAAGGCACAGATTTGCCAATAGGAAGTTCCAACAGAAAGTTAAATATTTGTGCTTCAAAATTACCCAAGGCAAACAGATGCTGGGAGTCTAAAGGAAACAGGCAGTCTGTGCCATTCTGGTTCCCACTACCCACCGGCAGATCTGAGAGTTCCTGGGAGTAGCAGAATTCTGTCAAATAGGATCCCAGCGTTCTCGGAGTTGTCCAGATCTCTATATAAGGCATTAATGGGGGAAGAAGGGGCACTCCTTTTCTGGGGCCCTAATGAAGAAAAGGCATTTGAAACTATAAAAACAAAATTCACGGAGCCGCCCTGGGACTCCCAGACGTGTCATGAGATTTCAGTTTATTCATGCATGAAAACTATGTTGGGGCTCTGAGATTTCTCACCCAGGAATTTGGATGTTGGCAAAGACCAGTGGCATACCTTTCAAAGGAGATTCATTCAGTTGCAGCAGGATGACCACCCTGTGTGAGGGCACTAGCAACCACCACACTTTTTTTTTTTTTATGTTTATTTTTGAGAGAGAGAGAGACAGACAGAACATGAGCAGGGAAGGGGCAGAGAGAGAGGGAGACACAATTCAAAGTAGGCTCCAGGCTCTAAGCTCTCAGTACGAGCCTGACATGGGGCTCGAACACATGAACTGTGATATCATGACCTGAGCTGATATCGGATGTTCAATCGACTGAGCCACCACATTTTTAATCCAGGAAGGAGACAAATTCATGTTGGGGCAAAACCTAAATGTTAAGTTTCCCCATTCTGTTGTTACCTTGATGGATGTCAGAGGGCAACATTATCACATGCTCGGATTCGACAATATCAGGGACTGCTATGTGAGAACCCACAAACAAGATTGAAAGCTGTAAAAACTCTAAACCCTGTCAATTTCTTACCCACAGCATTGGGACTCCAAGAGTATGATTGCTTAGAAGTACTTAATGAAGTCTATTCTAGCTGACCCAACTTATGAGACAGGCCCTTACAAAATCCTGACCTTTCCTGTACACTCGTAGCAGCAGCTTAATGAACAAAGGCAAAAGATATGCCGATTATGCAGTAGTCCCTGATTTTAGGGTCACAGAATCAAAGGCCATTCCACAAGGATGGTCAGCCCAAAGAGTAGAACAGTGGGCCCTAATAAGAGCACTAGAACTCAGGAAAGACAAACTGGCCAACATATACGCTGACTCACGCTATGCCTTTGCCACTCTACATGTACATGGGGCTCTATACAAGGAGAGAGGACTTATGACCACAGAAGGAAGATAAATAAAAAATTGGGAAGAAATGCTAAAACTATTTAGGGTAGTCGGAACCGAGGGAGGTAGCAGTCACCCACTGCAAGGGACACCAAAGAGCAAAGGACTCCGTGTTGGAAGGCAACCAACAAGCTGAAACTGCAGCTAAACAAGCAGCAGGAAAACAAACAACACCGTCAAAAATCCCGCTGGCCCTGGAACTGCCAACTTCCCCAAAGTACACAATCCAAAAAACAAAATGGGCGCAATAGGAAAAAGGAAGACAGACAAAAGAAGGATGATGGGTACTTCTAGACCAAAGAGTCTTTTTACCAGAGCAGCTAGCCCACCAGGTGGTTCTCCAACAGCCTGAGCTCACCCACCTAGGAAGAACTGCCCTTGAAAAAATTATTAAGCTGTTACTAGTAATTGTTCAACTCTCATCCCTCTGTGCCTTGGTCTTTCAACACTGAGCGCAAAGTAATGCAAACAAGGATCCACTGGGCCCATGGGAATCCAATGCTGTGGTCAGGCCCCTTTGAAGATTTATTCTGGTTTACCAGAATAACCCGGTAACCATAGACTCAGACAATGGGCCAACTTCCATGGCCAAGGTGGTACAACAAGTAGGCAAAGCCCTAGGTATCCAATGGAACTTACATGCATCCTACCAGACCCAGAGTCCAGGGAAAGTGGAACTTATGAACCAGGACCTTAAATCAGCCATGGTAAAACTATGTCAGGAAACTAACTTGTCCTGGCCAGATATACTACCCCTAGCTCTTATCCAAATATGCTGTATACCCCGGGGAAAAACAGGATTAGAGATCCCATATGGAAGACCCCCTCCACTAGTCAAATTCAAGGGGAACCTGACAGAGCTAAGGAATTTAGAAATACAAAAACAACTACAGGGACTAGGGGAAACTGTATTTGAGACACATAGATGGGTGACAGACAAGATACCTATTCCCCTGGGAATAACTGTACACCCCCACAAATCTGGGGATCAGGATTGGATACAAGATTAGAAAAAGGACCTGTTTAAACCTACCTGGAAGGGACCTTATTTAGAATGCTAACTATGCCCACAGCCCTCACAGTCGCAGGACTAACTGCCTGGATCCACCATTCTCTAGTAAAGGCCTGACCTTTAAGAAGATAGCAGGCAATAAACCACCTGCAGCTAACACCTTAGAACTCTCTAATCAGAAGCTTGAGAAAAATAAATCACCAAGCACTCTCTCAGATTTCATTGTTATCCCCTACCTCTATACTCTTTGCTATAGGGCTGGACCTGATCCCTGTCAAAATGGGAGGACTATGTCTCTTCCTAAATGAAGAATGTCGCTTCTCTGTCAACCAATCAGGAATAATCTGAGATATGGTCCAGCAGTTAAGGGAGCAAATCAACAAATGAAGCAGGAACTAGCCGACTCATGGAACTCTTGGAGGAACGTATGGAATTGGGCATCCTGGCTCCTTTCTATAGCTGGTCCTCTCCTAATGCTTTTCATACCTCGCCTGTTTGGTCCTTGTATTCTTTTTAAAAATTTTTTTTCCCAACGTTTATTTATTTTGGGGACAGAGAGAGACAGAGCATGAATGGGGGAGGGGCAGAGAGAGAGGGAGACACAGAATCGGAAACAGGCTCCAGGCTCTGAGCCATCAGCCCAGTGGTCCTTGTATTCTTAATATGCTAACAGGTTTATTTCCTCTTGTCTAGAAGCTATAGAATTCCATATGATATTCCATTTGGACCATTCTAGCTGTCACTACTCTCCTTTGAATGACTAAGAACGCTAGCTGCCTCACCTCTCACTTCAACATCCCTGTCCAGCAGGAAGAAGCCAGAATGGTTTTTGCCCTCCCTCCAATGGCAGCAAAGGGTTCTCTAGCTCCCACAAACTGATTTTCTCTCAGTCTGCTACAGCAACTTGAGAATCAAGACAGGGGAATGAGAAGAAAAGCTAGTAAAAACAAAATAAAAGGGGTCAGCCACATGCCACATGCCCAAGGCTGGATACTCTCCTTGTGTACTTTTGGCTACTGTAGTCTGCCTCCACCAACTATCTGTGTAGCACCACTGATAACGGGCCCCTCCCATTTTTCTTTTGTCTCTCAAACCTCTACAATTCCACCCATAAAAGGAAGCTCAGCCTTTGGAAGTGACCCGCTGGGCCAGCACCAGTACACAATAAGTAGTCTTTTCTGATTCCCCCAGTGCATGTGGCTTGTGTCTTCCTGGGCACCAAGTATTAGCTGTAACATGTCTATATGAAGATTTTTAACTATGTATTAAATTTCTTACTGGATTTTGAACTATTTTGTAACATTTCTTCTTATACGAGATTTGGAGGTTTGTTCCATTAAGAAATTTATCTGTTCTGGGGGCACCTGGGTGGTTCAGTTGGTTGAGTGTCTCACTCTCGATTTCAGCTTAGGTCATGATCTCCCAGTTTGTGGGTTTGAGCCCTGAATAAGCTCTGAAATGACAGCAGAAAACTGTCTCCCCATCTCTCTGCCCCTCCACAACACCCATGTTCATCCCTGTGTCAAAATTAATAAAATTAAAAAAAAAATTTTTTTCTAATTTATTCATTCTGGGGGCACGTGAGTGGTTCAGTCAGTTAAGCGACTGGCTTCAGCTGAGGTCATGATCTCATGGTTCATCTCTTTGAGCCCCACTTTGGGCTGTGCGCTGATAGTGAGGTGCCAGCTTCAGATTCTCTCTCTCTCCTCTCGCTCTGTCCCTCCCTCTGCTCACTCATTCTCTCTTTTGAAGTAAAAAGCTTTAAAAAAATTTACCAGTTCCTTCCAAGTTTATAGCACACTGATTTATAAGCTTCACACACCGTTGTTTTTATTGAAATAATTGCCTTTTGAAAATATTTATGGATGAAGGAAAATATCCTAAATACTTATCCATGTAGTTATCATTTCATGCTGGTCATGCACTCTATAGATAAATATTTCCATCTGCCATCATTTTCATCTTGTTTGAAAAAGTTTCTTTAAAATATATATAAGTCAGGGCACCTGAGTGGCTCAGCTGGTTAAGTGTCTGACTCTTGATTTCAGCTCAGGTCAGGATTTTAGGATTTGTGGGATTCAGCCATGAGTCAGCTCTGCACTGATAGCATAGAGCCTACATGGGATTCTCTCTCTCTCTCCCTCTCTCTCTGTCCCTATCCCACACTCTCTTTCTCTCAAAATATATAAATATTAAAAAAAAAAATCTAGGGGTGCCTGGGTGGCTCCGTCAAAGCATCTGACTTCAGCTCAGGTCATGATCTCAGGGCTTGTGAGTTCAAGCTGGGCATTGGGCTGACTGCTTTTTGGATCCTCTGTCTCCCTCTTTCTACGCCTCCCCCACTAGTTCTCTCTCAAAAATAAACATTAAAACATAAATAAATAAAATAAATACATTAAAAAAGTTTAAGTAAAATAAAAAATAAAATCTATATAAGTCTGGTAATGATTTATTTTGGCTTTTACGTGAATAAAGCATCAATTTTTCTATATTTTTTGAAACATTTTTTACAGAACATAGAATTCTGGGTTGGTGTTTTTTAATCAGTATTTTATTATTTTTCTTAAGTTTATTTAAGTAATCTGTAAACACAATGTGGGGCTTGAACTCAGGATTTGAGATTAAGAGCCACATGATCTTCCTGCTGAGCCAGGCTGGTATTCCATTCCTCAGTACTTTAAGGATGTTATATCACTGTTATTTCATTCATTATATATGTTAAGCAACCCGGGGATGCCTGGTTGGTGCAGTTGGTAAAACAAGCAGCTCTTGATCTCAGAGTTGTGAGTTTGAGTCCTACCATGGGTGTAGAGATTATTTTAAAATTAAACAAAAGAAAAAATACTACCTTTGTTCCTGAGTATAAGAGATGTGTCTATTTCCTCTGGCTATTTAATCAAGACTTGTGAACAATTTAATTTGGATATGCATTGTAATTTTGTTCATACTTCTGGTGCTCGGAAAATTTGAGATTCTTGAATTTCTGTGTTTGTACTCTCAAGAATCTCAAATTTTCTTCTTTAACGTTATCATACACCAAAAACTTGTAACTGTATGAGGTGATGAATTTAACTAACTTTGTTATAGTAATAATTTTGCAATATATATATTAAATCATCATGTTGTATACCTAATATGTCAATAACTTGTCAATAGAACTGGAAAAAATAAAAATAATAGAAATAAGAATGTGGGGAAAGCAAATCTGGAAATTTATTTTGTCTATATTCTAATTTTTTTCTTTTTTTTTAAGGTTTATTTAGTTGGGAGGGCAAGGAGGGATAGAGAACCTCAAGCAAGACCTGTGCTGCTAGTGCAGAGCCCAATGTGGGGCTCAATCCCATGAACTGTGAGATTGTGACCTGAGCCAAGATCCAAAGTTGGACGTTTAAATGACCGAGCCACTTAGCGGACCCATTCTAATTTTTCCTATTCTCTCTTCTTCTGAAACGTAATTTTGTGTATTTTAAAGTACTTGACACTTTGTTCATTTTTTTCTCTCTCTATTTAAACTTTGATCATTTCTATTATTACACTTTCATTTTGCACCACTAGTCCTTTTATGTCTCTAATTGACGTTTCAGCCTCTAATCTCTAAACATATTAAATACACTTGTAATAATGTTTTCCTGTCCTTCTTGGGCATTTCCAACACTATCAGTTTTGAGTGTATTTTCATGGGCTTAAATTTCTTTTTTTTTTTTTTTTTATGTTTTTTTTTTTTTTAAGAGAGAGAGATAGAGACAGAGCACAAGTCGGGTGGAAGTGCAGAGAGGGAGACACAAAGTGAAGTAGGTTCCATGTTTCCAGGTGTCAGCACAGAGCCCAATGTGGGGCTCAAATTCATGAGCTGTAAGATCATGACCTGAGCCAAAGTCGGATGCCCAACCGACTGAGCCACCTAGCTGCCCCATTCATTGACTTTACATTTCTGATTATTATATTAGTTTCATCCATTCTGGCATGCAATTAAGTTACTTGGATACAGGCTGATGCCTTTGAATCCAGTCTCTTACACCACCTTGAATAGAAGTAGAAGTCAAATTATTAAGATTAATCATTAAGTATCTTAATCCCTTGCCTGTCCTATCCCACCTTTAAAAAAAGTTTGAGCCTTTTTTTTTTTTTTTTTTTTTTAAAGTAATCTCTGTCCCCATGGTGGAGACAGAACTCAAACTTGGAGATCAAAAGTCACATGGTCTACTGACTGAGCCAGCCAGGTGCCCCTTTCTTTTATTGTTGAAATAGTCTCATACATATAAATAAAATGATGCCACAGTGCATTTATTGCTTGTGTCTCTTGCCTTTCCTTGGCATCCAGTATCCTCATAGAAAGCTTTTACCAATGCTGGTGGCAGCCACTGAGGGTTCTTCCTTTCTGAAGTACAGAATAGATACATGACTTTTGATCTTTGTTTGAACTGGTAGAGCCTAGAATTCTTACTTGCTCTCTTGACAAGAAGTTCTTCTTTTTCATGAAAATATTCGCTTTTTATTTTTATTTTTTTCTTTTCATTCTTTGGTATTTCTTCCATAGTAGATGAAAGAGGGAGAAACCAGATATGAGCAGGGGAAGGGCAGAGTGAAAGCCAGTGAGAGAGAGAGAGAATCTTGAAGCCTAGTGAGGAGCCTGACTGGGATCATGACCTGAGCTGAAATCAAAACTTGGGTGCTCAAATTATAGAGTCAGCCAGGTGCCCCCACAATAGGTGAATCTTTATTGTTCTAGTCCAAGTTCCCAATCTGTTGGGGTATCTCCTACTTCATGGTCTACAGTTCTTTTATTCACTCCTTCTACAGTTCTTTTCTCTTGAACAGTCTGTCCTCTAGTTCTTATATTCTCGGATACAGTAGTCCTAGTCTGTGCCCATTTGCTCCTTCACTTCCTATGCTTAACTGACTGAGCCCCCCAGGTGCCTCCTCCTTCACTTTCTATGAGTGCTCTCCTCAAGGCCTGGGAAAAATCCTGAGATCAATCCATGCCATTCACCTGGTTCCCAGTGCCAGTTGCAGCCTGAGCTATTCCATCCTTATCTTTCTTTTGGAGATGATAAGTGCAAATGGCTAAGACCTACATTCAACAATTCTTTTAACAATTATGAGTCATGCTAACTAGATATACTTGGTGCTTAGAGATACACCAAGAAAAAAGAAGGAAAAATTCCTGTCCTTAGTATGCATACAGTTTCTTGGACTGTGGTTCAATCATTTGTTAATCAAAGCTGAGAAATTCTCAGCTCTTATCACTTGAGGTATTACTTTTACTATATTTCCTTTCTAAAAATTCTGGAAATAATGTATATTTTGTAGACACTTTGAATCTGTTATTCCTTTTGTGTTCTGTGTGTGTGTGTGTGTGTGTGTGTGTGTGTGTGTGTTCTTTTTTTTTTTTGAGAAAGAGAGAAAGAGATGGTGCAAGTGAGTAAGAGGCAAAGAGTGAGTGAGCAAGAGTAAAACAGAGCTTATGCTCTCCAAGGGCTTGAGGTCACCCAGGCAGACTCAAGATCAATCAAACCATGAGATCAGGACCTGAGCCAAAGTCAGATTCTTAATAATGACTGAGCCACCCAGGGACCCCTGTGTGTGTTCTTTTCTTAACTTTCCATATTTTAGTTCTCTGTTCTTCATCAGTTATTTTTTCCTTATTTTTTTTAACCTATTTTCTCTGAAGCTATGTTTAACTTGCTATTAAATCTATTCACTGATTTATTAAGTCTAGTTCTTATGACTTGTAGGTCTATCTTTCCCATATATATAGACTTCCTTTAATGTTTAATATTTCTGTTGAAATACTCAGTCTTGTGTAACTCAATGTGCATAGCCAAAAATAGTTAAAACCTATATTTGAATCCCATATTTGAAGCTCCCAGGGTCCATTTCTATTTTGTGGTGGTTCATACACCTCTTTAGTTCATCTTACCTTTTTTGTTTGCATTATTTTTGTTTTTTGCTTTTAAACATTTTAATGTTTAGAACAGTTTTAGATTCACAAGAATATTAAGCCTCCTCCATTACCAAAATACCTCAGCCAACTATAAGCAACATTTGTCACAATTCCTAAAATTGCATTGACACATCATTATCACCCAAAGTCCCTAATTTTACAGTAGGGTTCATTTTGGGCATCCTACATTTATTGACAGGTGAAGAGTATCAAGCATAATAGTAACATACAGAACAACTGCACTGCTCAAAAAGTGAAACACCTATTTTTCCACTCTCCAACCCATGACAACACTAATCTTTTTACTATCACCATACTTTTATCTTTTTCCAGAATATCCCATAGTTGACATCATATAGCATGTAGTTTTTTAGGTTTACTTTTTTTTTTTTTTTTTGTAAGTACAGTATGTGATTTTATCAGAGCGCCTGGCTGTCTCAGTTGGTAAAAGGATATGACTCTTGATCACAGGGTTGTGAGTTTAAGTTCCATGTTGGGTCTATACCCAACTTTTAAAAAAATTTCTTTGGGGCGCCTGGGTGGCTCAGTCGGTTGAGCGGCCGATTTCAGCTCAGGTCATGATCTCGCGGTCCGTGGGTTCCAGCCCCGTGTCAGGGTCTGTGCTGACAGCTCAGAGCCTGGAGCCTGTTTTGGATTCTGTGTCTCCCTCTCTCTGACCCTCCCCCGTTCATGCTCTGTCTCTCCCTGTCTCAAAAATAAATAAATGTTAAAAAAAAATTTTTTTTTAAATTCCTTCATGGCTTCATAGCTCATTCTTTTTTAGTCCTTTATCATATTCCATTGTCTGAATTATCTATTTATCCATTCACCTACTGAAAGACATCTTGTTTGCTCCTAAATTTTAGCAATTATAAATAAAATGACTGGAAACCTTTGTATACAGGTCTTGTGTGGATATAATTATTGAACTCCTTTGGGTAAATATCAAGGAGTGTAATTGCTGGATGTTTAGTTTTGTCAGAAACCACTGAATGGTCTTCCAAAGCAGCTGTAACATCCATTCCTACCAGCATTGAATGAGAATTTCTGTTGTTCCATATCATTGCCAACATTTGGTGTTGTCACTATTCCAAATCCTGGCAATTATAACAGTCATTTCCTGGTATCTATCTCACTGTTATTTTAGTTTGCATGTGCATAATGTCATATGACGTGAAGCATATTTTCATATGTTTATTTGCCATCTGTGTATCCTCTTTAGTGGTTTGTCAAGGTCTTTGGCTCACTTTTTTATTGGATTTTTTGTTTTTATGTTAAATTTTATAATTTCTTCATATATTTTAGGTATTAATTCCTTATCAGATGTATCTTTTGCACATATCTTCATCCATTTAGTAGTTGCCTTTTGTTAATGTTTTCCTTTGCAGTGCAAAAGCTTTTTAGTTTGATTTAATCCCATTAGGGATGTACAAGTAAGGTTTTGAATGAATTACCTGTTTATTTGCCTTACACACAAGTTGTACGGTGAAAACTCAAAGTAACACTGATGATCAATTATATCTCATGATATGGAAGAGAGAATTCTATCATATATTGTAATATTCTACTATTCTTCTGTTATATAATTTTATATTCTATAATATTATTTCTAGAATATGTATACCCATAGGAAGTTTTTTTTGTTTTGTTTTTTTTTAATGATTATTTATTTTTGAGAGAAAAAGCATGAGCAGGGAAGGGGCAGAGAGAGAGGGAGACATAAAATCTGAAGCAGGCTCCAGGGTCTGAGCTGTCAGCACAGAACCTGACATGGGGCTTGAACTCACAAATTGTGAGATCATGACCTGAGCTGAGATTGGATGCCTCACCCACAGAGCCACCCAGCTCAATAAATTTTTTAAAAAATTTTGAAAAATGTTTATTTAAAATAATTTTTTTAAAGGTTTATTCAGTTTTCAGAGACAGAGAGAGACAAAGTGTAAGTGGGGGAGGAGCAGAGAGAGAGGGAGACAGAGAATCTGAAACAGGGTGTAGGCTTGAGCTGTCAGCACAGAGCCCAATGCAGGGCTTGAACTCACAAACCGCAAGATCATGACCTGAGCTGAAGACAGACACTAAACTGACAGAGCCACCCAGGCGTCCCTTAAATATTTATTTTTGAGAGAGAGACAGAGACAGAGACAGAGTGCAAGCAGGGTAGGGACAGAGAGAGAGGAAGACACAGAATCTGAAGCAGGCTACAGGCTCTGAGCTGTCAGCACAGAGCCTGAAGTGGGGCTCGAACTCACAACCTGTGACATCATGACCTGAGCTGAGGTTGGATGACTAACTGACTGAGCCACCCAGGCTCCCCTCATTAATTTTTTTTAACGTTTATTTATTTTTGAGAGACAAAGAGAAACAGAGCATCAGTGTGGGAAGGGCAGAGGGAGAGGGAGACACAGAATTCAAAGCAGGCTCCAGGCTCTGAGGTGTCAGCATACAGCCTTATGTGTGCCTGGGACTCATGAGCCAGTAAGATCATGACCTAAACCAAAGTTGGACACTTAACCAACTGAGCCACCCAGGAGCCCCAATATACCCACAGAAGGTTTTATATGTAACTTCCTGATTCCTGATGCTAGTCCTAAGAGTGTCTGTCTTCACACATAGCTATAAAACAATTTTTTTAATGTTTATTTTTGAGAGAGAGAGAGAGAGAGAACAAACAACTGAGGAGCAGAGAGAGTAAGAGATAGAATCTGAAGTAGGCTTCAGGCTCTGCCAACCAAATGAGCCACTCAGGTGTCTTCACACATTAAAGAACCCAACTCGGGGCGCCTGGGTGGCGCAGTCGGTTAAGCGTCCGACTTCAGCCAGGTCACGATCTTGCGGTCCGTGAGTTCGAGCCCCGCGTCAGGCTCTGGGCTGATGGCTCAGAGCCTGGAGACTGTTTCCGATTCTGTGTCTCCCTCTCTCTCTGCCCCTCCCCCATTCATGCTCTGTCTCTCTCTGTTCCAAAAATAAATAAACGTTGAAAAAAAAAATTAA
>NW_024419969.1:310025-341688 GCF_014898765.1 Herpailurus yagouaroundi | reverse complement strand
CCCTCTAAAATAAAAAATATATAAAAAATAAAGTGCTAAAAAAAAAATTAAAAAAAAATAACAAAAATCAGTTTTCTTTTTTTTTTTAATTTTTTTCTTTTTTTTTTTTAGCACTTTATTTTTTATATATTTTTTATTTTAGAGGGAGAGAGAGAGCATGAAGTGGGGAAGAGGGAGACAAAGAGAGAATCCCAAGCAGGCTCCACACTCAGTGCAGAGCCTAAGGATGTAAGGTTCCATCCCATGACCCTGGGATCATGACCTGAGCTGAAATCAGAAGTTGAGGGCTTGGGGCGCCTGGGTGGCTCAGTCGGTTAAGTGTCCGACTTCAGCTCAGGTCATGATCTCGCAGTCCGTGAGTTCGAGCCCTGCGTCGGGCTCTGTGCTCACGGCTCGGAGCCTGGAGCCTGCTTTGGATTCTGTGTCTCCCTCTCTTCCTGCCCCTCCCCCGCTCATGCTCTGTCTCTCTCTCTCTCTCTCTATCTGTCAAAAATAAACATTAAAAAAAATTTTTTTTTAAGTGATGAAGAAAACCTCACAGTATGTTACCTCACAGAAGTTATGTCTAAATTGACCAAATGATAGAAGTTGTATAGCATGAGAACATCTCTTTTTTTTTACTTTTATATTTAAAGCCACACGAAGAAGCCATCTGTAGGATTATGATCTGCCTTAGTCTAATACAGTTGGGTATTTTTTGTCTGTTAGACTATTTACACTCCTCACAAACCTCCTTTTTATAGTATACTTCACTGCCATCATCATGTTGACCAGGCAGAGAATCAAGGAGGTTTTAACAGACCCATTCTTCTCTACATGTCTTCATTCATGCATGAAGTTCATCCATGGTTCATGTTATGAAACTACATATTAAGGGAACATAAGTTCCCTTAATATATGTGTCATAGACTCTAAGTTCATGTATTATAAACTCTATGTTTATGTGTCATAGACTCTAAATATATGTGTCATAGACTCTAAGTTTAAAGTTCTCTCATGTCTAACAAAAGAGCAGGATGCAGGATGAAAAGGAAGAGATGGCTAATGTCTGGGAATAGACAAGAGCCCTGTGTCAGGGTCTTTCCCTGTATTTATTAAGATCAGAAGGCTTATAAATGTGATGGGCATGCACAAAGAGACAATGAATCGATGAACATTAACTTGGGGATGTGAGGGAAAGAGAGGTTTTGAAGATATATGGTGTTTGGGGTTTGAGTCAATATAAAACAAAATCCTAGTGCCAGGCAGAGGGGCAGATGGTTGTTAAAAGTCAGACATGAAGCACGCTGGGTCTGCACATCTTAGCTAGCCTAGGGGGTGAGACAGATAGGGGGAATAATCTTAGGGCTAACAAGCCACCTTTTCTTTTGTCAATCAGCTCTGTTCTGGGCTGCTTCACCTGCAGCGCAGCAGTCCATAGTCTAATTCACTGATTTACCTGACCTGGTCCTATCCTCCTGTGAAAGCAGCTTTTTGGCTTTTGTGCTAAATTGGGGGGCATTTTTTGCCCTGCATGCCTGATCTCACTTACCTCACATACCTTTGTTTTGGGAGCCTTTGTGCCTGTTCCTATTTTGGGCTTTTGCCTTCCCCCTCTCTATTCTGGGGTCTTGCCCCTCCCTCTCTATTCTGGGGGCCCTGGCCCCTCTCAATTCTTGGCACCTTTGCACCTCCTATTCCTGAGTGCCAATCTTGTTTACCCAAACTAGGTGTGAGCATCCTATGGCTTTGTATTTCTTTATGCCTTGTTAACCCATTGGTGTAAGGCCAGGAGGATTCCTAAACTTATTCCCCACATAGATGGGAGAAATTAGAATCCTAAATCACATTCAGACTACAATAGGTATGAGTTCTCTCAAACAGAGAGCCTAACTTTTTAATTTGGAGAATCTCAAATTATTTCTTTAGACTGCTTAGTTTAGATATACAGTACTTTGTCAAACTCACAGATTTAAAGCTGTCAATACAGAGCCCAATGTGGGGCTCAAACTCAGGAACCATGAGATCATGACCTGAGCCAAATTCAGATGCTTAACCAACTGAGCCACCCAGGTGCCCCTAAAGATTTTATTTTTAAGTAGTCTTTACACCCAATACGAGGCTCAAACCCACAATCCAGCGATGTGGATGATGGTCTCATGCTTCACTAAGACATCTATCAGGTAGGTATTTTCATCAATGAGAGTAGGTACTTTCAACAACACCCCTGCTTCTCACCTCTGAAGAACTCAGAGGAGCTAGTGATTGGATTATAAAAACTTTTGAACAATGATACTCAGAGAGCTTACTGCTGGATGAACACGTCAAGGTGTAGCAGGGCACCAAAAATGTATGGAAGATCTTTGTCATCCTTCCTTCTCTATACTTATCCTATGCTTCTTTTCCACTTAGATGTTCCTTTGTAAACTTTATAAATAATTGGTAATAGGAAATTCCTTCTGGGGCACCTGGGTGGCTCAGTCAGTTAAGTGTCTAACTTTGGCTCAGCTCATGATTGTGGATTTGAGTCCTGTGTTGGGCTCTGTGCTGACAGCTCAGAGCCTAGAGCATGCTTTGGATTATGTATCCCTCTCTGCACTCCCCCTCTTGCACTATGTAAAAAATAAACATTTTTTAAAAAAAGGAAAGTCCTTTCCTGGGTTTGTTATTCTAGCAAATTATCAAACATATGGTGGAGAGTGGGGGCTGGGGAACCCCAAATTTGTGGTTGTTTTTTAAAAATGTTCAATGTTTATTCATTTTTGAGAGATGGAGAGAGACAGAGCATGAATCGGGGAGGGACACAGAGAGAGAGAGGGAGACACAGAATCCAAAGCAGGCTCCAGGCTCTGAGCTGTCAGCACAGAGACCGATGTGGTGCTCGAACCCACAGACTGCAAGATCATGACCTGAGCCAAAGTCCAATGATCAACCGACTGAGCCATCCAGGTGTTTTGTAATTTGTAATTTTGTAATTAGGCAAAAATACTGTAGCCTGAACTCCTTCTTATTTTCGACTGACATATAAAGTGGGAGTCATGGAGCACCCAGCTGGCTCAGTGCATAGAACATGTGACTCTTGATCTCAGGACCGTGAAATCAAGTCCTACACTTGGCCTAAAGCTTACTTTAATTTTTTTTTATCCTCATGTTTTTATGTTTTATTTTTTTAATTAAAAATTTTTTTAATTTAATATTTTTATCTATTTTTGAGAGAGAGAGAGACAGAGCATGAGTTGCAGAGGGGCAGAGAGAGAGGGAGACACAGAATCCAAAGCTGGCTCCAGGCTCTGAGCTGTCATCACAGAGCCTGGCACAGGACTCAAACCCACAACCTATGAGATTTTAACCTGAGCAGAAGTTGGATGCTTAACCAACAGAGTCAGTCAGGCATCTCCATAGAGCTTACTCTAACAACCACAAAAACAAAAAATTTGGATTCTTGGCAGTGGGAGCTGGCAGTCTTGTGGAACTGAGCCCTTAACCTGCATAATCAGTGCTAATTCTAGGAGTTAGTATCAAGATTGAACTGAGTTGTGGTGAGCACTTGGTATTATTATGTAAGTGATGAATCACTAAATTCTACTCTGAAACCAATATTACATTATATGTTAATTAACTTGGATTTATAATACATACATACATACATACATACATACATACATACATACATACATACATTCATACATATATACATATATATAATATATGTACACACACATTGTATTTAATTGTCAGAGAACTGAAAAACTACGTGCAGAAACTATCCCCCACCTCCACAACCCAACTTAGTGTCAGAATTTTATTAAAAAAATTATTTTAAGTTTATTTTTGAGAGGGGGGGGGGGCAGAAAGAGAAGGAGACACAGAATCTGAAGGAGGCTCCAGGCTCTGAGCTCTCAGCCAAAATAGAACATCAACTGAGTAAGCCACCCAGTGTCAGAATTTTAAATCTGTAGGCTGCAAAAGCTTACTTATGGTTTATTACTAGCATACAGCCATCATAATCAGAGGTGGGTTGAGTGAAATGGCAGGCAAATACAAATACCCCAAAACTTTGTCAGGAGAAAAGAAAAGAAAAATTAGGACAGTAGCTACTTCTATTTCTAAGACAGTTACTTTGAAAATCCAGAAAATAAAAATATACACCTAAATTTACTAAGAGAAGTATACTTTCCCATGTTAAGAGAATAAGATTTTCTAGATAAAATTACAATATTGAGATTTTTGAATTAGTTAAAAACAATAGGATTCTTTATTTAAGTACATAAATTTCATAAGTACAGATTACTAATATGTGTAATGTTGTCTGTTTTAGGTATCTATATCTCCATATATTTACAAATTTTTAACATAGAATATCCCTAGGGGCACCTGGGTGGCTCAGTGGGTTAAGAAACCAGCTATTGATTTTGGCTCAGCTCATGATGTCACGGTTCTTGAGTTCGACCCCTGATTGCATCTCTCCACTCTGACAGTAAGGAGTCTGCTTGGGATTCTCTCTGCCTCTCACATGCTTGCACTCTCTCTCAAAGTAAATAAACCTTAAAAAAATATCCCTAGAACAATTTTTGAAAATGCATACCAGAATACATGCCCCAAAAGACTAGTTACTTATGGAGGAGCTTTCTGATATTTTTCCAACCTGGAAATCTTTAGTGTAATCCTTAAAAGTTTCAATTCCCTGAGTTCTGTTATATGTACAAATATTCAGATTATCAACGATATTTTGATATTGTGAGGAGGCCTTATTCTAAGTGGTCTAGGGGCACCTAGGTAGCTCAGTTGGTTAAGTATTGGATTCTTCATTTCAGCTCAGGTAACGTTCAAGCCCTTCATTGGGCCCTGAACTGACAGTGTGGAGCATGTTTGGGATTCTCTCTTTCTTCCTTCCTCTCTGCCCCTTCCCTGCTTGTGCGTGCTCTCAAAATAAATACACTTAAAAAAAAAAATTGTCTAACTCCTTGTCAGAGCACAAATTATCTCATACATTTCAATGTTGCTTTAGACATTTTAAAATTTTTATTTATGTGTTTATTATTTATTTACTAAGAAGACTTATGCCCAATGTGGAGCCCAACACAGGACTTGAACTCATGACCCTGAGATCAAGACTTGAGCTGAGATCAAGTTGAACATGTAAGTGAGCCACCTAGGTGCCCCATAAGCATTTTTCTTTAGATTCTAGGGATAAATCACAAAATAGCACAGTGAATAATAGTTTGTTGAGGAATTATATGCAGTATATTTCTAGTCAGAATGCTATGGGTAAGAAACCAGGGAAAATAAAGAACAATGACAAATCCTTCTTAGATTTTTTTTCCCCCCGTCTAACAATTTTCCCCTAATGTCCTTTTTGAAGGTACCAGGACCAGCTCACTTGGGGTCTGGTCTAAAGCTGTGACTAGAGTAGTAGTCAGTGCACAACTGGTTAAAAGAAGGATAAAACAGGCAAGATTGAAGGTTAGAGTATGTGCAGGAAATGAAAGGGCTTCTGCATGGGAATGGTGGCTTTATTAAGCCATCTTGTAGGGAGTAGCTTTTACTAAGAGGGGAAGGTTTCCTCAATGTTTGTCCATCTTCTCATAGCACATTAGATAAAACTAGCTATAGAGTCTCCAGTAACAAAGTACCTCCTTTGCTATGTTTCCCTGCATTCCATTTCCAGGTTTTAGGCTATTGTGAGAAGGAATAGGGTAGCCTATAGTTAAGGCATTGAAAGCAGCAAGTAGTAAAAGATGGCGTAGTGGGGAGTGCTATGGATTTAAACTTATGCTTTTGATGTTTATTTTTGAGAGGGAGAGAGACAAAGTGCAAGTGGGGAGGGGCAGAGAGAATGGAGACAGAATCAGAAGCAGGCTCCAGGCTCTGAGCTGTCAGGACAGAGCCCAACGCAGGGCTCGAACTCACAGACTGCAAGATCAGGACGCGAGCTGAAGTTGGACGCTTAATCGATGAGCCACCCAGGCACCCCTAAGCTTATGCTTTTGAATAGGGCTAAGGAGTGTTCTTCAGTTTCCAATGGGTGTCAAAAGTTGTATGGTAAGGAGACTCTTAGGCTGTTTTCTTAGATTACCTGTCTTAGAGCCCAATGTCTGTGTATACTCATGCTTTATATTGATCTTCCCCACATTGTAGCATATCTAATAGGTCTTTCTTAAGCATTTGATGACTGGTGTCTAACTAGACACAGGTGGGTCTTGCTAAATATTGTCAGGCACTTATTAAGGTGGAGGTTGGCAGCAGTCAGCATGGAAGCCCATAGTGAATCAGAAATTGAATGTGCTGAGTAAAAAAGATATAAATTGGCAGATTACATATTGTCTGTAAAACAAGTTTTATATGTTTATTTTGTTTTTGAGAGTACATATGTGTGTGCGGGACCAGGAGAGAGAGAAGGGGCCAAGGGAGCTGAAGCAGGCTCTTGCTCTGTCAGCATGGAGCCGGATGCAGGGCCCAAATTCACTAACCATAAGATCATGACCTGAACTGAAGTCAGACGCTCAACCCACTGAAATGCCCAGGCACCCCCTACCTGGAAAATGATTAACGGCAGGGCCCAATGACTCCATGTGATTGTGTTACTAATTGGAAAGTTCTGGTAACTGCTGTCCAGAAGTGTGATATAAACTAACCTTTAGTTTCCTGTTAAGATTTTGCTCTGTCAAGGGAACAAGTGGATACCACACAGAACACTGTTGGTTTTGCATCAGATAAACTGAAAACACTGAGCTTAAATCTTTTATCATGGGCAGTAATCAAACTCATTTGTTTTTGTCTAGAGACATGCATTATCTTTATGTATGGACAGGAAAGAATATGCCCTTCACCCCAGAGGGCATCATTATTTCTAACTTTTAAACTTACTGCTGTAAAAAAAAGTATCACAAAAATGTGCAAAAACAAAAGGTTAGAAATTGTCTTACTAACATGCTGGATTTTGCAGACTAATAGTTACTGTTCAGAAACTCAGTTGGCAAGCAACTAAAACTGTCTTGTTGTTTTTCTAAATACAGTATTATCTTGTTCTTTCACCTCCTGTCCACTTACATTATGTCTATGTCTCCCCAGTCTTGTTTGGCAGTTTCCCTATGAGGTGGGTTAGAGGAGAGAGCGTTTTTTTCCCCTCTGGGCCATTACTAAACTCAAAGATTGAGTGTGTACATACTGACAGCAGCAAAATTTCCATAATAATTTTACATTTTGAGATTGGATCTGTATAGAGTTGTTGAGAGTAAGTAATCGTTCATATAGAAGACTCAATTCTCAACTACTGGAGGCCTTTTAGAATTTTAATTCTTGGCTTGAGATGTGCATTAATTTGTGCCTATGGAATGAAAACTTAAAAAAAAACAATCAGTGCGGGCACCTGGGTGGCTCAGTCAGTTAAGGATCTGAGTGGCTCAAGTCATGGGTCCAAGCATTCATTGGGCTTCCTGTTGTTAGTGGCAAACCTGCTTTGGATCCTGTCTCCCCCCCTCTCTCTCTCTGCCCTTCACATGTGCTCTTTCTCTCTCTCAAAAATAAATAAACGTTAAAAAAAAAAATCAATGGACACACTTAACTTTTGTTAACAATTAACAATGGTATCCTGAGATAATGTACTGGGTCAGTCTTAGGGCGACTGAGGTATGAGACAAGAAAAAAACAAAAAACAAAAAACAAAAAAACCCAAGATATTCCATGAATTTTCCCTAGTGAACAGTTAGTTAAACATCATCAAAGGTCAGGGAGACCCTCACATTTGTATGCCCACAGCTTTAGCCTTCTTCGGAGCCTGGATTAGAAGCTGCCCGTATCGGAAGAAACAAACATGAATCCCATAGTTTACGTACTGGACTGGCAAGTCTCTTGAGAGCAGTTTTTAGCCTACATTTCACACCATAGCACCTGACATTGAAAACACTGGTACTGGGGCACCTGGGTGGCTCAGTCGGTTACGTGTCCGACTTCGGCTCAGGTCATGATCTCGCAGTCCGTGAGTTCGAGCCCGGGTCGGGCTCTGTGCTGACAGCACAGAGCCTGGAGCCTGTTTCAGATTCTGTGTCTCCATCTCTCTCTGACCCTCCCCCATTCATGCTGTGTCTATGTCTCAAAAATAAATAAAACGTTAAAAACAAACAAACAAACACTGGTACTCCAGAGCACTTTGAAAGATGATAACGGGAGATGGCTCCATAAGACTTGTGTACCTTATCTTTTTTGTTTGTTTATTTATTCTTGACAGAGAGAGACAGGCAGAGCATGAGTAGGGGAGGGGCAGAGAGAGAGACCCACAGACTGTGAGACCATGACCTGAGCCGAAGTCAGACGCTCAACCGACTGAGCCACCCAGGTGCCCCCCCCCCCCTTATCTTTTTTGTCCCCTGACTGGTCACAGGGAAAAGGAACATGTTCCAGAAGGACAATACAGTAAGTACAAGACAAAAGGCAGTTTTCTTGGTCATGCTTCTGTTCTTCTGCTAAAATAGTAACCATTTCAAGCCAGTATATATATTTTTAATTTTATTTTTGAGAGCAGGGGAGGGGCAGAGAGAGAGAGAGACACAGAATCCAAATGAGGCTTCAGGCTCTGAGCAACCAGCAGAGCCTGATGTAGGGCTCGAACCCATGAACCGTGAGATCATAACTTAGATGAAGTTGGACATTCAACTGACTGAGCCACCCAGCCACCCCTAATGTCACTATTCTTCAGTGGACATGGAATATAATGGCATAGCTGCACTGGTGTGAATATAAAATGACATGGATTCTCAGGAATGCTGAAAATTGTTGCAGCCCCTAGGTGGTTTAGTTGGTTAAGTGTCTGTCTTGATTTTGGCTTAGATCATGATCTCATGGTTCATGGGATTGAACCCTACAATGGGCTCTGCACTTACAGCAAAAAGTCTGCTTAGGATTTTCTCTCCCTCTTTTCCCGCTTCTCCCTTCTCTTTCAAAAGAAATAAACTTTAAAAATCTAGACCTGTTCATTAAGATTACTGCAATCAAGCACTCTTGGCAAAACAAAAAGAGACAGTGGACTACCAAACTATTTTGGTATATTGGTAGTCAACATTTTTCAGTGTTAACAGAAAAAAATGTATCATAAATGTACATCAATGTATTACCACCTCTCTGTTGCACCTATGCCTGAAAAATGAACATTCATTAATCAGCATACCAGAGAATGCCTCTTCACTCTTCTCCTCTTCAAGCTACTTTTCTTCAAGGTAATTTCTATTCTCATTCCCCTAGTACAAGAACACATTCAGAGGAATATGTACTTTTGGCCATGGGTCCCAGATTCTAAATCCAAGTTTCTGAAGCTTAGAATAAATGATATCCCTAGAACTTGGAAAAATGAACTGTCATATTAAAAAGGCAAGAAAACCCTACTAACTTCTGAACGGGCTCTGAGTAGTGAAGGAGACAGATACAATACATAGCAAGCAGGCATAGTAAGCGAGTGACATTCAAGATTGGGAGAATTTTTAAACTGTTAAGTAAAATACCTTTTAGTTACTATTAGTTTCACTGCCGTATTCTCACACAGAATATGTTCTATTGTCTTTTTAAACTTAAAATATTTACTTTTCTGAGTGAGCACAAACTGATAAGGGACATAAAGAGAGAGAGAATCCCAAGCAAGCTCTGTGCTGTAACTAGAACTCATCAGTCATTAAGACCATGACCTGAGCTGAGATCCAAAGTTGGATGCTTAACTAAGCCACCCAGGGACCTCTTATTTTTAAACTTTTAATATAGAAAACTTTCAAGCATCAACATGTTTATTGAAGTACCCAAATTTCAACAACTCATGCATAACATTGTGTTAACCCAACTTCATATACTACTATTTTCTAGAAAAACATATCTCAGCTACCAATCCCCTTTGGCTATTATCTAAGTTACTAACTGGTAACACCAAATTCTTTCTGACTGCATGAACCTAAACAAAATGGTTCAAGCGTACAGAACTAATCATCAGGATATAATAAAATATTGGGATGCTTGGCTGGCTCTGTTCATAGAGCATGTAACTCTTTATCTTGGGGTCTTGAGAAGTCCTGTTGGGTGTAGTGAATAATGAAATAAATGAGTGCGTAGGTGGCTCAAGTCAGTTCAGTGTTCTGAGCTGTCAGCTGAAATCATGATCTCATAGTTCAGTTGCTGCCCCATGTTGGGCTTTGTGCTCACAGTGTAAGGCATGGTTGGGATTCTCTGCCAACTCTTCCCCATTCACTCTCTCTGAAAATAAACTTTAAAAATAAAACTTAAAACGAAATAGAGGCTCAGTCAGTTAAGTGTCCTGCGTTTGTTCAGGTCATGATCTTATAGTTCATGAATTCAAGCCCTGTGTTGGGATCTTTACAGACAGCCCTGAAGCCCTGAGCCCACTTCAGATGCTCTGTCTCCCTTCCTCTGCCCTTCTACTGCTCATGCTCTCTCCCAAAAATAAACATTTGAACATATAAAAGTAGTTACCAACACACACCTACTTAGAATCTAAAATAAAAAATAAGCCAAGTATAAAGCTAAAGATGTGGAATAACCAGCTCCTTCAAACTATGGGAGAAGTCCAAAATGATAGAAGGCTGGTGGTATCTAACCTAGCAACTGTACTTTAGAATGCACCCAAAAGAAATGGGTCTATCATAACTACTAGTAATTGATCTAATCAGGCTCCTGGAGATTTTTCAACTGGGCAACTTCTGGTTTTCCAGGTTTGTCTCTGGGCTAATTTTACCCAGCACCCAAAGCCAGGCTAGCCAGAATCTCATCCTCAAAATGTTTTCAATGACATGTTTTTTCAATGCTACCAACCCAGTGTTGTATATGACGACCCTGGTCTGCTTTCAGCTTGAGTCCTGTTATCCAGAATCACTATTATTAGGTTGTTACCATAGTTGTTACTGTCTTAGGAATTTTCTGCCTCGAATAGAAATTCCTACTATGAATGCTGCATTTGGAGTTGAATCCAAGCTCTCCCTGATTCACAAGTTCCCAAAGCACAGTTCCCCACCCTCTTTTTTAATTTAAATTCAAGCTACTTAACATACTGCAATATTGGTTTCAGGAAAACCATAGTCCCTCTTTAATAGTCTTCTCTCTCTGCCAACAACCACTAGCTAGAAACCACCCAACTCTTCAGTACACAACGTATCCTATAAATCATTAGAGCTTACAACTACATGAGACACCTGGGTGCCTCGGCAGGTAAGCTCAGGTCATAATCTCAGGGTTTGTAAATTTGAGCCCCACATTGGGCTCGCTATCAGCTTAGTGCCAGCTTCATAGCCTGTCTCCATCTCTCTGTCCCTCCCCTGCTCTCCCTACACTAGACATATTTTATCTCACAAGTGCGGAGTTAAAAATTAAAAGCTCTGCCTTCATTTATATAAATTTTAAGGACTGCCTTCATTTATATAAATTTTAAGAACTCAATCTCCTATCCAAGGATAGTGCTTATTACCCTCCAGTAAGGAGAGGTAAGTTCCAAAGGGACAAAAGGCAGAATCACTTTAAAAAAAAAAAAAATCAAAATATTTATTGTAATGTTAACATGTTAACCTGGTTTAGTTCTTACATTAAATGATATTGGCTGCCTGCACCAGTATGTGGTAATAATTGAGACACAACAGAACAAACCAAAGTTGGGAGTCTGGGAACCCAAGCCATCTCTGCTATCATTCATCTGTTTCAATTTTTTTCTTTTAAAATTAATTTCTATATTTTAAATTTCTGTAAATTTAAAATAAATTTCCTTTTTTAAAATTAATTTGTGGAGCTTGAACTCACAACTTTGAGAGTTGCAGGCTCTATAAACTGAGCCAGCCAGGTGGTCCCAAATTTATTCTTTATTCTTACATAAATCAATGTAATAAATGCTCTATATAAGCCTTTTACACTTGTGACCTGTAATAAAAAATCCTGCTTCTACATATTCCAATCTCACACCACCTTTATCATTTATTCCAATACCTAAAAAGCACAGCACTGGCTTCATGAAGAGGAGGCATTTCATAAACAGCTTTGATGGTTAACCAAGAAATGATTTCCACTCCTCCAGGCTAACAGTACCATTTCAACATCTCACAATTAAACCACAAATGACAGCAAAAGATGGTGTTCAACTTTTTATTTTAGTAAAATCAGAATAAACACACCACATGCAGTGCTAGCATCTAAAACTAATACAATAAGCAACTTACAGTGACTTGAGGTTCAATGTCTACATTCAGCGAGTTTAAATCCTAATCTTATTTACTGAAAATGTTGCTGGATGAAAAAAAACTGAATGTAAAAGTCACTAATTATGGCAACACACAAAGATAACCACATGTATGAGGTTTTGCAAATAGGCCAGACAGTCACTAGGAAAACCAAACCAAACAAAACACATAACGAAACAAAACTCACAGAACCTTTGAGAAACATGGACACTTCATATCAATGTTTGGAAGTGTTTCTTCAATATTTTAAGACAAGTATATCAAAACCTTGGCATGTTTTAATTTCAAGTTGCCAATTTTGTCTTCAATTTTGTCAGAAAGTTATAGCTAGCTACATCACCAATGCCGGGTCTGCTTAATTTGACTCAATTGTTTAATAGAACTTAACATTAAAAGCTCACACTACCCCGAAATATATTATTTCACATACGGTGACATTCAACATTCAAGTGCCAGTGTTTTTGTACTGTCTTTTGGTCAAGTTTCTTAAAACTTTCAAAGAATTCACTTTTAGGCTTACAAAAATAAATATTTGTCAAAATGTTCAATAAATATTACACAAACTAGCAGCAAAAAGTATCTAAAATCTGACGTGTGCAAAGTTTTCTTCTCAACTATCATTCCTTGGTCCCCCCAAAAATGTTAGAATCTAGTACTAAACAACCTGTGTTCAACAATCTCCAAGAGACAAAATAAGATTGGAAGTTTAAGGACACGCACACGAGACATATATATAAAATTCTCTGAATGTGCAATAAAATAAGTACTTTGTATAAAGTTATGGGCAAAATGTACAAGAGTCTAAACCTACACTAATTGAAATAGCACCATAACAAATGACCTCAATACTGTCAAGTGCACCTACTTCGTGGTTTTTAGAACAAGGCACAATATACTTGAAAATCTATTGCACTTTTAAGAAAATTTTTGCCTGCTATGCCATCACAAAGTTTAGTTTTTAAAGATCACTGTTCTGGCCATAAAATTAGCACAGAAGTCCATGTGGCAGAAGCATTTTTAGTAGTGGACAATAATCTTTGGCCAAATTTATCATAAAGAGACTATAAATACAATGGAAACCTGTGCAACTAAAACAGACTAAAACTGCACTATATAGGAATAACATCTTATGCAGTTTAGTACCTATCCAACCTGTGTGATCTCAAGGATTTCAGTTTGTTGTTCTTCTGATCTACAAAGTCTACAAGTGTAAGCCATTTTTAACATTTCCAAGCAGCTTAAAGAGAGCAATGTGAATCTGCATTAAAATAAAGCCTGCTGCATAATCCGTCCTGCTCATACATCCTCTTGACCAAAAAACATCAACACTAGCATGCACTAAAAACCAAAATCCAACCAGGTCCATAAAAGACTGGACTTCTATGGTCAGCCATTCTAGCATTTCAATTATATTTACGGCAGGCATTAAAATAATCTAATTAGAAGAAATTTCCCTCCAACACTTTTTTTAATCAAACCTGTAAACTTTTCCTGTAGTACTATGCCCACATTTGCTTAGCTTAAAATAACCTAAATATTAAAAGAGAAATTGCTGTATTTATTTCTATTAACTTTGAATAATGCTTTGAAAAATATATAAATGTATTCATTCAAGTCATATCCTGACTGGAATGGCTTATTTTAAAACTACAAGATTCTAAGTGCCTATCCAGGATAGAGTGAGCAAGTCGGAACTTTAAACTTAGTACAGTTTGCCACATTAGAAACTAAATCTGCCTTAAGATGTTTTTCTCCCCAGTCTGCAAGAACCAAAAATTCCTAATGCAGGCTACTAACTGTTTTTCCTTCATTAATATCTGCAGATGAATTGATGATTCCTGTTAAGTTGGATCACACCTGTGTGCCAAGGTCTGATTTTAGCCCAGGTTCAATAAACTTACTTTTTCAAAACAACTGGTATCTTGAGCATTACTAAGCCAACAGGACATCAAAATAATAAGTTGTCTAAAGTTAAAGTCAGAGTACATTAACAAACAAATGATCCTCAGCCACAAAACTATAAATGCAATTTGGGGTGAGAATAAGCAGGAGGGGAGTTTTTCCCAACTACAGCAATTAAATCTTCAAACCAACTTCTGAATAAGGCTGCTAATTGTTCCTTTCTTCTTGTGACTTTGAAGCTCCCTTGAATTTTCAGGAGAATCACAGCTGGTAATGTACTGCAAGGTCTTGAAGCTATAAGATACAGTCTGGCTAAGTTACATGTGGTTTCCATATTAGCTTGTTTGAAAGGGTGACTTTATTATTGCAAAGCAGATTCAGTTGCCCCACCAGTCAACCCCCTGGGAGTTATAATTGCCTCCATATCCATCACTGTTGTAGAAGCTTCCATAGCCACCTATTAAGAAATGTGTGAAAAGAAAAGTTAGGTCAGCCATTTTAAGTTTCTTCCTTCTATCTCTTTGAAGCCTAATTTAAAAAATGTTATTGCACTGATTTTGTGTTCTTTGGAAATAAAATTTCTGACAAATTATGCTTTAAGGGTGGGGGGGGGGGGGAAGCACATGCCCAAAGTAAAAAGGAAAAACTAACATTACCTCCACCATATCCTCTGCTGCTGCTGTGACTACCTCCACCACTTCGGCTGCTGTTTGCACGACTACTACCAAAGCTAGAACTGCTGGATCCACTACTTTGTCGATAGTCTCTGGCACCAAATCCTCCGCTGAATCTAGTATGAAAAGGAAAACATTGTGGGTGGCTTAAGAGTATGCAATTCAATTAAAATGACCATTACCAATTTTTCGGTACCAGATTTTCAACTCTATTACCACTGTGGTCAATTCTTGTAACAGCGTTTCCAAAGCCATCAGCAGGTAAGAGCTGACACTTAACTCTTCATCACCATTAGTTTCCTTTCTTTTTTCTCTATATTTTTAAAATAGCTTTTAGATATATATTTTTTCAATATTTATTTGAGAGAGACAGCAGAAGAGCATGAACAGGAGAAGGGCAGAGAGATACAGAATCTCAAGCAGGCTTTGCACTGTCATCACAGAGTCCAATACAGGCCTTGACATCAAGAACCATGAGATCGTGACCTGACTAAAATCAAAAGTTGGATGCTTAACTGACTGAGCCACCCAGGCGCCTGTCACCATTTCTAGTATCTCTTGCCAAAAGTATGCAAGTAGTGGCAGTGTTTTAGTTAACCTGGGATACAACTTCCTGCGCAAAGCAATCTGTACCTCTTCGAGCGTCCACGACTGCTGCCCTTGTAGTGGTGTTCGTAAGCCATGTTTTCTAACCAAGATGGCACTTCTTGTTTAGCTTCAACAAGAAGATCCAACAAATCCTTCGTGATATTTATATTTCTTTCATTAAAGAATGAGGTAGCAAGGCCTATAAGAGTCCAAAAAGTACAGAAAGGTGAGTTTTCCATAAAGTAATCTAATCTTCTCACTTTTGTATGTTAAACCATAAATAGAACAAAAAAATATGACATTACAATTTGCAATGTAACCAAATTAGAGATTTAGATGTTTTTAAATTGTTTTCAAGTAAGCTTCATGGCCACCGTGGGGCTCAAACTCATGACCTGAGATCAAGAATCACATACTCTACCAACTGAGGCAGCCAAGCGTTCCACCATTGGAGATTTTAACAGTAATTTTTAGCTGACATCAGATGTCAGCTTCACCTTAAAACTAAGTTCTAGTATTTAAGATTTCATAACAAACACTTTACCAAGGTTTCCTACACGTCCTGTACGGCCAATCCGATGCACATATTCCTCAATGTCACTTGGCAAATCAAAATTGATTACGTGTTTCACATTTGAAATGTCTAGTCCTCTCGCTGCCACCTGAAAAATAACTTTTGTTAAAAAAAAAAAAAAAAAGCAACACTCAAACATGTTTAAATAAAAAATATATACACACAGCTGTAGCCACTAGAATAGGGCTTTTTCCTGAGCGGAACTGGTAAAGGGCCTCCTCTCTATCTCTCTGTGATCGGTCACCATGGATACTGGTACAAGCATATCCTTCATGGTATAAGAAATCCTCCAAAGAATCAGCACCCTTTTTGGTCTCCACAAACACTAAGGTCAGTGAATTCTTTCCTGAAAAATTATATAGAAGGTCTGGTTTACCAATAGCAACTCAGTATCATTACCTGATCCAAGTATTAAGTGACTTAGTTGTCTTTGCACACAGTAAATAAACACACAGAAATAAGTATTAACTGCTTAGAAAAGTGAACAGAAAAAAGGTTAGGAGCTAAAGAGATGCAAATACCATTATAAGGCTGTTTTTTTAAAACTACGTTTCATGCCCAGTGTGGAGCCCAATGTAGGGCTTGAACTTAGGACTCTGAGACCAAGACCTGAGGTAAGATCAACAGTTGGATGCTTAACCCACTGAACCATGCCCCCGCCCTTATTTTTAACTTTACCTGTTGCATTTAAGAGGTCAAGAAGAAATGACCGTTTGTCTACTTCTTCCACCCAAACTACTTTCTGTGTGATGTTCTCAGAGGTAGAGCCAACTCTCCCTACAGCCAGAAAGATATATTCATCCAAAAAATCACGAGCAAGCATCTGCAAAAGGGGGAAAAAAAACTTCTTATACTCTACTTAAAAATGTAAAATTATCTTGAAAATGCTTACTTGCAAATGCTCTAAAAATTTTTACCAGACAATACCTGTATTTCCTTAGGGAAAGTAGCACTAAACATCATAGTGTGGCGAATACCCTTTGGTGGCATGGTATCTTGTTCAACTATACGACGTATCTGAGGTTCAAATCCCATATCCAGCATCCTATCTGCTTCATCCAATACTAAGTATCTATTATGAAAAGTACTCATTTTAGAATTTGATGAGAAGTGACCACTGAACCTAGTAATATAATATTCATTCTAATATTGGCCTCACAATTTAACACTTGTGAAACCCATACATCCTGTAATATTTAACTGTGTCCCAATGAATAGTACAGGTAAACTGATTTTCAAAAACTATGTTAAAGGTTTAATCACTAAAATTACGTTTTAATGTTAAAACAGTATTTCTGAAACACTACAAAATGACCATCAGTGTAAAAGAAGTCACATTTCATACATAATACATACTTGCAGAAGTCTAATCCAATCTTTCCTCTTTCCATCATATCCACCAGCCGTCCTGGGGTGGCAACTAACAAATGACATCCACGTTCTAAATCTCGAATCTGCTGACCAATATCAGCACCACCATAAACAACACAAGGACGAACTCTTGACCGGTATGAAAACTATAAACAAATAATTAGATGTTCGTAAAAAAAAAATTATTAGAATGAATGAAAATTAACAATCATCAGTTATGCATACTTACTTTTCTGTAAGCAATGCATACTTACTTTTCTGGCTTCCTCATAGATCTGTACAGCCAATTCTCTTGTTGGGGCTAAAACCAAGGAGATTGGATATTGTTTACGGCGTCCATATCTTCCGTTTTCCTAAGAAAGGAGTACAATTTATAAGTTAAACTCAAGGACCCTGACTCTTGTTCTTAAAAAAAAAAAACTCATCACAGTAAAATGACCTCTATAACAGTTTAAGGATTATAACCAAAAATAGGTCTTCAGGAGAAATATATATTGAAAATCAAAAGGAATTAAAACGTATTTAGCGTTGCTTAGCAAAGTCTTAACGAATATTTATGAAACTTTTTCTAGGACAACTTATTTCATAAGGAAATCTTTACCTTCACAGCCTTCAAAGCCTCGCCTGGACCGTCTCTATAAATTTGACTTAAGATGGGCAACAGAAATGCTGCAGTTTTTCCAGACCCTGTCAAAAAAAACCTTGTATTTCAAATACATTTTCAGTGAAATAAAATTCTATTTTATGCCCAATATTTTGAGAAAATAGATTTACAAAATCAAGCAAAGAATGCCAAATGAATTCTGTAATCCATTTTAAACTATGCCAATACTCAATTCTTTACATTTTAAGATATATGAAAACAATCACCTTGCCTCTCCCATGGCATCAACTTCCATTTCTATATACTATTGGTATGTACAACAGGAGTCCACAAACTTTTTAAGACTTTAACAGTGAAGTCCTTTGTGCACTGGTCTCTACTTTTGCACAATAAAGCCTTGGTTTTAATTGTGCCAATAAAACTTTGTGTGTTTTTAATTTTTAAGTTTTCTTTAAGTAATCTCTATTCCCAAGTAATCTCTATGCTCAGCATAGGGCTTGAACTCACAATCCTGTGATCAAGAGTTAAAAGTTCCACAAACTCCACTGGCTGTCAGGCTGGCACCCATCAATAAAACTTTTTTTTTTTTTTAATGAAAAAATTCTTAAACATTTATTGATCTTTGAGAGACAGAGAGCAAGTAGAGCAGTAACAGAGAGGGAGACACAGAATCCAAAGCAGGTGCCAGGCTCTGAGCTATCAGCACAGAGTGCAATGAGAGGCTAGAACCCAACAACCACAAGATCATGACCTGAGGCTCAAATGACTGAGCCACCAGGCACACCCCCACCCTGCAATAAAATTTTACTCCTAAAAATAGACACTGGAGGGGCATCATTGATTTCAGTTCAGGTTGTGATCCCAGGGTTGTGGGATTGAGCCCTGTGTTGGACTGCACGCTAAGTGTGGAGCATGCTTGGGATGCTCCTCTCTTCCTCTGTCCCTCTCCCCTGCTTGCATGCTCTCTTAAAAAAAAAAAAAATTAGCAAAAAATTTTCAAAAATAAAATAAAAACACATGCCAGATTTAGCCTAACAGTCACACTTAAGAAGAGGTAATCCCTAGGTGGCTCAATTGGTTAAGCGTCCTACTGTAACTCAGGTCATGACCTCATTGTTTTGGAGTTTGTACCATGCGTCCAGCTTGACAATGACAGTAGGGAGCCACTCTGGATCTTCCATTCTCCCTCTTTTTCTGCCCCTCCCCTACTCTTTCTCTCAAAAATAAACGTTAAAAAAAAAAGTAATCCTTAAAGAAGGAAATATATTACACATGGCAGTGACTGAAGTTTCCTTTTTCTATATAGAAGTTTAACACACACGGAAAAAGTTCTGCCATCTCTTTTATTACTGTAAAATTCTCATACAGAACTAAACTGCCCCGTCCAATTCCCAAAATACTGGAGAATGAGAGGCACAATTCCCTTTCCCCACCTATATTTTTACGGGTCCCAGGCTCTTGATAAGACCTCCCCAAATAATCTTTATCTAACTCCAAATCAGGCTGAACTCAGACCCTCCCTGTACTAAGTACTAGTTTTAGAGCAAGCCCAACTGAGATATTAGCTTTAATTCTTCATGGAGTCAGTTTACCTGTCTGGGCACAAGCCATCAAGTCTCTTTTTTCTTTGATGATTGGAATAGCATGTTTCTGCACTGGAGTTGGACGAGTATAACGAGTAAGCTCAATGTTTCCCATGATGATTTCTCCCATCTCAACATCGCTGAACTGTCAAAGAAGAAGCAAGTCAAACACGCCATTATCTGTTGCCATTTGTTTTGTACTAATAGGACAACAAAAACAAGTTTTATTTATTGCTGCTTTTGGTTGTGTTTACATATTTCCTATAATCTTAAAAGTGCTATGGTGGTTTTTAAGACTATATACTTTTGGTTGCACACACTAGTTTTTAAGAAAATAAACTTTTAAAAAAAGGAAAATAAACTACTTTAGGATTAATATATTTTCACACATTTTGTATTTCAGCATAGTTCATTATGATGACATAAAATCTGAGTCTCTTCAGGGTGCCTGAGTGGCTAAGCATCCAACTCTTGATTTCTGGTCAGGCCATGATCTCATGGTTTGTGGGATTGAGCTCCATGTCAGGCCACTTAAGATTATCTCCCTCTACCTCTCTCCCCCAGTATCTCACTCTCTCTCTCTCTCAAGTAAATAAATAAAAAAATCTCAGTCTCTTTTTTATACCCTAATGAAAAGATAAAAAAATTTTAAATGTTTATTTTTGAGAGAGACAGAGCACAGTCGAGGAGGGCAGAGAAGAGGAAGACACGATCTGAGGCAGGCCCCAGGCTCTAAGCTGTCAGCACAGAGCCCAACGTTGGGCGTGAACTCAAAAACCGTGAAATCATGACTTGAGCCGAAGTCAAGGCTTAAGCAACTGAGCCACCCAGGCGCCCCAAACTAATGACACTTTTAAATGGTTAACAAAGAACTGTTAAAATGCCAAAAAAAACAACTTACACTTTCAATATGTGGAGGACAGTTATTTCCAGTTGCCTCTACTGGAATATCATCATATTTCTCAAAGTTAATTCCAGTATTTCCTCCAGAAAAGAGTTCCCTGTAATCACATGATCATTACATAGGTTATACTAGATTGTAAGTTTCTTATCAGTCACCACATGTGTCAAAAACTTACTGCTCTAGTCGTTCACTTGGTGGAAGTGGTTTTGACCAATCATCTTCATCTGATCTGTCACACCAACGACTGTGTCCACCACGTTCAAATCTGCCAAAGCCAGTCCTATCACGACTGCCAATACCATCATAGTCACTCCGTCCACGATCATGAAACCTGAACAGCACAAGCAAATGATCCAAATATGTTACTTAACCAATACCATAGTATTTCTCTAGATATGTACCGTGTATTAACTGAATTGTTTGGTCACAAGTACCTTTCAAAGATGTCAAAAATTCAACACTGGCAATGTCCTGTATGAAATAAGGCTCTCTAATTAATTGTTACGTATAAGTTACATATCTTCAATTTAAAAAAAACCCACATTGGGGCGCCTGGGTGGCTCAGTCGGTTAAGCAGCCGACTTCGGCTCAGGTCATGATCTCACGGTCCATGAGATCGAGCCCCTCGTCGGGCTCTGTGCTGACAGCTCAGAGCCTGGAGCCTGTTTCAGATTCTGTGTCTCCCTCTCTCTGACCCTCCCCTGTTCATGCTCTGTCTCTCTCTGTCTCAAAAATAAATAAACGTTAAATTTTTTTTTTTTAAAAAGAGAAAAAAAATAAAAAAAACCCACATCCACTTTTACCTTATATAAAATTATATACAGCTTCAATCAATGTCTCATATGCTAAGCATTAAGTTTTACAGAACTTACATCCAGAATGCACTTAACACCTTCACTTTAAACGTGATAATCTAAATACACTCACTTCCAGGAAAGATAACATCAGTTATCCTAGTTATACGTGGATATAAAATAAAATCCACTAATGTGACACGCTTTTAGAGTTTTATTCTTAGTACTGAAAAACAATACGGGACTGACCACAGACACAAAGCTCTTATGATCAATTCATCATACTTGTGAGGTCATAAACTGTGTTTAAACTGCAGGGATACTACAAAATAATTTAGTAAAAACACAGATCATGTCAAATAGCATATTCTTATTGCATATAATCAGACTCTTCCCTCATACTATGGGGGTGGAAGGTGGGAATCAAGCTTATTGCATGTAATTTAACAGATTAAATTTAGGGAAAAAACCTTGCATCGCTGACAATAAACCAACATTTTGCTTAAAATTAAGTAACAAAAAGATGGTTTGTGGTTAGGGAAAACACTGTGATTAAAGATCAATAAAAGGACAAAGAATGAGAATATATCAAACTAAGAGCTGATTCTTAAAATTGTTACTTTCAATAATTTACCTTCCCCTTGGTCCACTTCCACGATCACTGAAGTAACTGGGCTTTCCTCTTAAATCTCGGGATCCAAAACTGCTGTAGGCATCCTTATCTTTACTACAACTCCACCCTGGACTCTCTTTATCATAGAATCCTTCAAAAAAAAGTTAAGGAAAAAAAAAAAAAGCTGACAGCACTCTTACATGAGTAAGATTATTTGAAAAAATAAGCTCTTCACATACACAGCTTCTCTTTTATTTTATCCTTCTGGAATCAAACATCAATAGAATTACTTTTATCAAAATAGAAGATTTAAAATAACTGGTTTCATCAGCAAATAGAATTTTTTACTATCTTTAATTCTCTTTTCCACCAGAAATTATTGTGTAAAGCAAAGCCACTTCATCCTCTCAGCAAGGACAGTGAACTTAATATATATCACATCTAACATAATTTACATGAAATACAAATATACAATTATATAGCCACTATCAAAGTAACAATTTATATTCCATTCTTTCAGTGTCTTTCCTATACACCAAAAAGAACGAAACAGCAGCCTATTCCAATAAAATTATTGGAATATAAGGCTGTGGCAAAATACCTTTTTAAAAGTGTAACTGGTTTCAGAGGGATCCCAAGTGCCTCCCCACAATTTTTAACCTCAAAGGCAGTAGGCAAGGAAACTAAGTAAGCTTTTTAGTTATGCTGCATCTTTAAAAATGAATCTCACAAAGCTCTGCGTTGATAAAACTTAAGGTATATACCATATAATGTATATGATACACATTCTGAAATTTCTAACCTAATAAAAGGTTATCTCAGGTAGTCAGAGAAAAGTTTAAATTAAGAAATACACTATATAATTACTAGTAACAATAAATATGTCAGATGCATGAGGACAACTTGGTTGGTAGCCAACAAATATAAATATAACAAGTCAGTGAGTATCTTCAATACATAAAAAAGCAATCTGGTTTGGGGTGCCTTGGGTGGCTCAGTGGGCTGAGTGTCCGACTTTGGCTCAGGTCATGATCTCACAGTCTGTGAGTTCAAGCCCTGCATCAGGCTCTGTGCTGACAGCTCAGAGCCTGGAGCCTGCTTCAGATTCTGTGTCTCCCTCCCTCTCTGCCCTTCCCCTGCTCATGCTCTGTCTCTCTCTGCCTCAAAAATAAATAAAAAACATTAAAAAAAAAAAAAGCAATCTGGCTTAGTTTAACACCATTTAAAAGAGATTCAGTAAATAGAGGGGCGCCTAAGTGACTCAGCCAGTTAAGGTGGAATTCTTGGTTTTGGCTCAGGTCATTATCTCATGGTTTCATGAGTTTGAGCCCCATGTTGGGCTCCATGCTGACAGTGTGGAGCCTCCTTGGGATTATGTCTCTCTCTATGCCCGTTCCCCACGTGCACTGCCTTAGTCTCTCTCAAAATAAACAAACTTAAAAACAAACAAAGAATTCAATTTACCGAAATAGCATGGACTTTCACACTGAGGTTATTGCCAAAGCTTTGTTTCAGTGCTAACAACAGAAATTTACTTACACTATTGTGAAAACCTAAGTCCAACAGTAAGAGTTTTCAGCTCAGGAAGAGCTAAGTATACCAGGGAAAAAAGAAACTATCATCCTTGCCTAATTTCTACATGGACATACCTCTAAAGCAAGTTACAGACTGATCAAATGGTGACAAGAGTAAACCCACTGGAGTTGAGAACTCAACTAGATTCAGACATTTCTTTCATGTTTTGAAGCTCCCTAAGTAATGACATTACTTTCGCTCTGCTTTATAGTTAGGGTTAGTTGACCATGGCCTTTATTAGCAAGAAAAAGATGTTTTAAAGTCTCTTCCATTTCTTGCCATGCTGCCATTCTCTTTGAAGCATTTAATATACACTGGATGCAATTCTAGACACATACATTGAGAAATGAATACACACTATGAAATAATTTCTGCAATTTGGAAAGAAAAATCCTATTATTAGCTGTAAGTGACCCTGTGGTTTTATATATACACTTTTATAAACTACAGACGATGTATAAAAGCACCCGCCAAATCCATAAGCCAGTTTATTTTCTCTCTCCCCAAATACCTGCCCCATTTACCCACCATCTTTCCTTTTGACTTTTCCTGACCTTTTCTCTCTTGATAATTTCAGATCATTCATGATAGTGAACATACAACACTCAATATTATCATCCTAACACTATCCCTCTACGTGAAAAAACTCAGTGCTAAGAGTTATCAGGTGTTTTCAAAACATTTCAGACAAAGCATTTCAAATGAAGCAGTTGAGGCAAAAAACAAAAACAAAACACAAAAAACAACAACAAATCAGACAACACTCCATCCTACTGACTGTGCCATAATTGCAATTCTTCAATTGTTAAATACTGTTCAATAGCTCATTTTCAGTGTGGCAACATTTCATGGAGGACTTTATTGTCCTGCAGTTAGTTTTATAAAATAGGGCACATTCTCCTTTCAAACTGAAATGTTTTCAACGTTAAAAACAGAACAATAAAAAAGTAGTGAAACTCTGGGCTCAAAGTAGGTCAGAAGAAATGAAATATCCATTACTCAACAGCAGCTGAATCAGCTTAAGGGCAAAACAGAAAACAGAAGCTTAAGGGCAAAAATGTGTATAATACACTCCTTAAAGTTACACCTCATGTTTCCCTAGGCTTTGACTAACTTATCTAATGTAAACACAGAAAAGATGAACATAAAGTTGCACAATTACCCACCTTTGGAGGCTTCTCTGTTCCTTAAGTGAGGAGGTATATAGCGTCCTTCTGCAAGAGAAAACTAAAATCATATCCTCAAAGATACAACTTTTTGCAAAAATATCTATTAAAACACTGGTGATGGTCAGTTAAGCACTTAACTCTTGATTTTGGCTCAGGTCATAATTTCACAGTTCACTATGTCTAAGCCATCCAGCAAGCGGGCTCTGTGCTGATAGTTTGGAGCCTGCCTGAATCTCTTTCCTCTCTACCCCCCTTCCCTATACTTATGGGTGCTTGTGTGCTCTCTCAAAAATAAATACACTTGGGAGGGGGTGGGGAGGGGGAGGTAGTAGGGGGGAAAGAAGAAAATAAATACTGGTGGTCCCAGAAGACAAACTTGTATTAATTAATTAATTATGTTTAAATGTTTATTTATTTTTTAATTTTTTTTTCAACGTTTATTTATTTTTGGGATAGAGAGAGACAGAGCATGAACGGGGGAGGGGCAGAGAGAGAGGGAGACACAGAATCGGAAACAGGCTCCAGGCTCTGACCCATCAGCCCAGAGCCTGACGCGGGGCTCGAACTCACGGACCACGAGATCGTGACCTGGCTGAAGTCGGATGCTTAACCGACTGCGCCACCCAGGCGCCCCATAAATGTTTATTTATTTTTGAGAGACAGAGAGAGACAGAGCATAAGGGAGGGGCAGAGAGAGAAGGAGACAGAATCTGAAGCAGGCTCCAGGCTCTGAGCTGTCAGCACAGAGCCTGATGCAGGGCTTGAACTCATGGAATGTGAGATCATGACCCGAGCTGAAGTCGGACACTTAACTGACCAAGCCACCCAGGTGCCCCGAAAACAAACTTAACACTTCTATTCTCCTGGGGTTCCTGGGTGGCTCAGTGAGTAAAGCATCTTTCACTTTTGGTTTTGGTTCAGGTGGTGGTATCACGCTTCCTGGGTTGGACAGCGTCCTTGGAATTTTCTCTCTCCTCTCTGCCCCTTAACTGCATGCTCTCTCTCCCTTTCTCTCATAAAAACTTGAAGCAAAACAAAGTTCTATTCTCTGAGTTATCTTACAATGGTGGGAAGGGGCACCTGGGTGGCTCAGTTGGTTAAGAATCTAACTTTGGCTCAGGTCATGCTTTCACAGTTTGTGAGTTCAAGCCCCGCATCAGGCTCTGTGCAGACAGCTCAGGGCCTGGAGCCTGCTTTGGATTCTGTGTCTCCTTTTTCTGCCCCTCCCCGACTTGTGCTGTCTCTCTGAGTCTCTTAAAAATAAGTAAATGTAAAAAAAAACAAACACAAAATACACACAACAATGGGGAAATCTAAATAAAAATGGGTAATACCTTACATAACAGTCTTTATCCTAAACCAAAAAGATACAGAGAAGGAAAAGGCAAGGGGCAGCAGCATAAATTAGGCAAATTTGGGAACATATTAAGAAAACTTCTCAATACAAATTGGTGGTGCCTGCTGGCTCAGTCAGTGGAGCCACGACTCCTGATCTCAGGGTCTTGTGTTCAAGCCCAACATTGAGCACAGAGCTCTCATACACACAAGCCCCTATTTCAGAAAGTTTTATTAATTACAGCTCTTAACAAGGATAACAGTTACTGTAACAAAAATGACAAGGAAAAAAAATATGCAGTAAATTATCCAAAAAGGGCTGTTTCTTTTCTGTAAAAGGAAAACCATACTATATAAACAGTTGAAAGCTAAAGAATTCCAAGAAGGAACTGATACTTTTAACCTTGAGCTTCCTAAATTAAGTCAACAGCCTAGTTTGTGATTAAGAAATAAAATGGGGCACCTGGGTGGCTCAGTCAGTTGAGTGTCCGACTTTGGCTCGGGTCATGATCTTGTGAGTTCAAGCCCCGCGTCGGGCTCTGTGCTGACAGCTCAGAACCTTGAAACCTGCTTCGGATTCTGTGTCTCCCTCTCTCTCTGCCCCAACCCACTCGCATTGTGTGTCTGTCTCTCTCAAAATTAAATAACTAATTTAAAAAATTAGGAAAAAAAAAATAAAAGCATTTAACCTACAAAGTCTAAGTCAACCAGGGTTGATATCCAAATTTTAACCAATTCTTTGGATTTAATTAAGTGTCCCAAATTATCAGCATAATGACATCTTAATAATGTGTACCAAAGACAGCTAAGTATGTATTAACCAAACATACAGATCTGCTGCCAAATAAACTGTCAACTTCTATCTAAAATAGTAAACTCTATCAAGTCTCAAAAAAAAAACCCCCCAAAAATTTAAAAAATAAAACAAAACCCCCACAAAATACCATTTTAAAAGAACTCTTTTCAATTTAATATAGCAGACATTTAAAATTCTAACTACAACCCAGGAATCAGTAGAGCCTAGTGCTACCCTAAAGTCTGTTTCATTATGCATCATTGGTAACAATAGCTGTAATATGTAAACGTACAGGTTCCCTTTATTAGTTTAACATAGTTCAGGTCAGTTTCACAAGAGGGATGAGTGTCCTTCACCTCTTTCATGCCAGAATCCATACTGTTACCAATTCGTTTCCTAAAAATGGGACTATGACATTGCCTTTAACTCAAAGAGAACGAACCAATCTCTTTTATTATACAGATATGCCAAAACACTTAAATATTTATATGGTGAAAAAGGGAAAATTTCAACTTAAAATTAGTAAACAAAGTAAGATATTAAGTTCTTAGCAGATTCAAGTAAAAAAGCTTTTTTTTTTTTTAAACTTACTGCTCGCTGTCCTTCCTCCTCCACTCTGATTATCAGAGTTGTTCAGGTCTAGACCAGCAAACTAGAAGAGAGATATTAACACGTTACATGCTGACACACTACAATAAGGGGGAGAAAATGAAACACAGACAGCACTGCAAAAGACAAATGAGTTCTAAATTCCAGTCCTATTCTGTAGTATTTACTAGCTAGCTTCCCTGCTTTTAAGCATGTAAAAAGTGCGGAAAACAAAAGGCAAGACCCAGATGCCAGCAGTATAATCTGTTGATGGTACAAACATGGGGCAGCTGGGTGGCTTGGTTGGGCACTAGACTTCAGTTCAGCTCATGATCTTGCAGTTTGTGGGTTCTAGCCCTGTACTGGCCTCTGTGCTGACAGCTCAGAGCCTGGAGCCTTCTTCAGATTCTGTGTCTCCCTCTTTCTCAGCCCCGCCTCCCCCTCCCCCCTCTCAAAAAACAAACAAACAAACAAACCAAAAACAAAAACTTTCCAAGATGGTTCAAACACATGAATCCCAAACAAGTTTTCCCAGCAAAATGCTCTTCAATCACCAAACTAAATTGTTACATCAATTTCTCAAAGTCACTGGTTTCCCATTTTATATTATTTTAAATCTAAATATTCTTTAAACAAAACAACAAACACAAAACCAACCACCTAAAAATTAAACCTGAAAAAATGCTAAGACAAGTTTTAAGATTCCTTAATTTATTCCTAAAATGGTGCAAACGGGTTTAATTCTGGATAATTCCTAAGCAGCAGCAGCACCACCACCACTTAATAGGTGATGAATAATACCGTGTCACTTTGACTCCATCATTTAACTCCAGCTACACTGAAGGCAGTATTTATTTCTACCATTTCAGAGAGGGGACAAATTCAGGGAGGTTGTTGGTTACAAAGCTATTAAGTGGTACAACTAATATCCAAGGCTTTTTAAAGAAAATTGTCTTTAATTTCAAATTACTACTTGTCCCCTCACCAATGGGTTTCAATACCACAGAAAAAAGGTTATTTTGCTTTATCAGGTTTTATGAAACAATAAACTCAGAACTACTTTCAAATAGGAATTACATGTCAAAATAAAATTTAAAAAACACACAAAAAACGAAGCGAAGGCCAGTGTTGCATATTTGCAAAATACATTGTGCAATAATTTTTAAACACTATACTGAAAGTCCAAGATGTCACCAATTACACACACCATCAGTTAAGATACTATCACTTTACCAGGCCTAATTTGCTTACTACTAAATGCTAACCGAGAGAACATAGTTTTATCAAAAGTTTAAAGGGAATCCATCCACAAAGAAAAGGTTACAAATACAATTTTGTTTTTGCTATCGGATTTTCAATTTCCAATGCACTTTTTAACATTATCCAGGCTCACAGCAAATTGCAGTCCTTTACACAAGTGTAACGTTAGGAGCAAACCATCAAATCTCTCCAATATATTGAGAAACAACACGGAAATCTGGAATCCATTATTGTCAGTGGGGTTTGTTTCAGAATTTAGCAAGACTTCCCCAAGTATTTTTTTGGTGAACGGTTTATGCCCTAATTCAACTACGTAAAACGTGGAAGACAAAAGTACGAGGCAAGCTGTTCACATGAGTCCCCACGACTCACTGGTGATTTTCTCTGGATGAATACCGCTATAATGAAACGGATATTCTTGCCACGGAAAACGAACCTATTCCCTCTCACAGATCACGTATCCTTTTCCGCATTCCTAAAATCTTAAAGACAGGCCCTCGATTTGCCCTAGCTCAATGTCTTTCTCCTCACGCGTATCGAAGTCAGTAACAATAAGCTCATCTGCCCTACCAAACCACTTTTCGAGTTTTTTTCCAGTCTGCACTCCAACGTCCTATTCCTAACCTATGGACATATAAAACAAAAACAAAAAATCCACATCAATGGCTAAATGGCCATCAGTGACTTTCTGTATTAACTGAAAGAAATATGGCAGTTCCAGACCACTAACCTGAGAAAGAGCTACCCGGCGTCTAATTTCCATTATTTCCGGACACCGGTCAAGGGAAGCACGTGGCGGCCATTCCTCCCTTCCTTCCCCAGTCTCCCTTTCCGGCTTTTCTGCGTCACAAAACTTTCCAGTCCGGAAACACCACCCCGCCATCCTTAGTACTCGGCTGAGATACGCGGCCAATATGGGCCCGCAAAGTAACAAGACAGCCATTTCGTAAAGAGTTTTATAAAGCCAGTTACCGGTTCAGGTCTTGCAGGCCTGCACCTTCTCTTAGTAGGGTGCACGCTGTACAGCCACGCAGCATGAACAAAGGAGACCGCCGCCATTACCCTGAAAGAAGTTCCATGCCTTCCCCCTGCTCCGTCCCCATTCCCTGGCTACAACCAACTCTTTCCTTACATACCAACGGCATCTCCGGGCCAGGAAAGGTCAACCAGTGAAAACCAAAGCCGTATGACCAAAAAACGTCCCCATTTGCGGACCTCTGTCCAGTTACTACTGAGTGGGTACTCGCACATGCGCGTCTCTGCGACAGCGCGAACACACAAAGCCGCCATTGTGCGCCCGCCGAGTTACAATCCCTTAAGTCGAACCCGGGCCAAATAACAGCTACTACCGACATTAATGTTACACCCTCATCTTCTTCGCTATGGCCAATGGTTTAAGACAGTTGCTTTCCCTCTCCGTTCACAGTTCCCCCACCAAAAACCACCGGGACAGAAGGGAAACGAAAGGCGGCTAGTTACTATTGCGCCACAAGTCACGTTAAACTAGGAAAGAAGTCCACGGAGACAGCACGGGAAGGCTTATTTCGACTTACCTGCTGGTCCAGCTCGGGCGCATTTTCCATCACCACACGACTTATGCCTGAAAGGAAAGGAGAACTCTGAGTTTCCCCACTGTAAGCCTACAGTGGCAGAACAGGAACAGTCTCATAAGAGAACTAAAAGCCCTTTGAAGCCCAACGTTTGACCACAACCGTAATATAGCCACGACTGTACGTCAGCACGTAAGTCGTACGTCTTCTTCCTCTGCACCAGCCCCGCCCCGCCCCGCCCCGCCCCGCCCCGCCCCGCCCCCAGCAACCTAGTATCAGTACCGTTAGTTCTGCCTCACTAAATCGCGTACGTTTAGTCATAACATCGCGGTATCTTCTAGTCGGACTGGTAGCTAAACGCTTTCATAGTTCGCAAGAGCTTTATTTCCTCCACCTTCCCCCAAAGTCTTGGAATTTTTGGAAGCTAGCGAGAACTCGCCCTCTCCCGCTTTTCAAAAGTTGGGAGATCTTAAAACATAGCTTCTGTGTATATCCCTTATGTCACCCTTCCGCCTCCTCACCCTCCTAGTTTCCCTCCGTTTTTCTCTAGCGCTTTCCCTTTCCCTTCCCTTTCAGTTACTGGGATCGTAAAATCTGTTTTAACCATTCCCCACCAGCCTTTGGGAGATTCATCAAAGCCGGAATTAGTTTAAAAGAAGCCCTGAAGCCGAGATGATCGAGGGCACCATTTTGTAGAATGGTCAACGATGGGTTGAGTAGAATCTTCTGGCTGGAGGAACGGAAGGAGAGAAGGTGGCCAGACGATCTGCAAAAGGTGGACCGGTCGCGGTCAGCGGAAGGGAAACCGGAGCACGTGCAGGCAGCCGGCTTCCTCCCCGCGTGAGCTTAGGCTGCGGGGGCTTGGCCGGTAACTCAAGGTCCCTCCAGTTTCCTAGCAGCGAGTTTACGCTTCTGGGTCATGCAGCTTCTGCGTCACGTAGTGAGGAAACAATGAAACAATTACACCCTCAATGACGCTGGTGGAAAGCACTTTTGGGGGACCTTGCTTCCCAACCCCCCTCCCCCCGCCCCGTCACTCACATCCCGTTGAGCTTTTCCTCCTTTCCCCAGGGAAATTATAGCCATTTGTGCCGTACTGTTTACCCAATGAAATGGGGCTCTGGAAATTGTGAACTACCCTCCTAAGGTCCAAAAGCCTTCTGGACTGTTTCTCGCTTCATGGAATCAGCCTGATAAAGGAACTGTGAAGTTTGTCTTGAGTTACGTTCAAAGTGACCCTCGGGCCATACTGGGTGGGGGTAGGGGGGGGCGGTAGTAGGATGGGAAATGGAAGGACATGAGCTAGTTGCTGTGTAAAGAATTGCTTCCTGGGGCTCCTGGGTGGCGCAGTCGGTTAAGCGTCCGACTTCAGCCAGGTCACGATCTCACGGTCCGTGAGTTCGAGCCCCGCGTCGGGCTCTGGGCTGATGGCTCAGAGCCTGGAGCCTGTTTCCGATTCTGTGTCTCCCTCTCTCTCTGCCCCTCCCCCGTTCATGCTCTGTCTCTCTCTGTCCCAAAAATAAAGGTTGAAAAAAAAATTAAAAAAAAAAAAAAAAAAAAAAGAATTGCTTCCTTTGGCCGTCCTCTAG
>NW_024419969.1:300634-309625 GCF_014898765.1 Herpailurus yagouaroundi | reverse complement strand
TGCCCCTCCCCCGTTCATGCTCTGTCTCTCTCTGTCCCAAAAATAAAGGTTGAAAAAAAAATTAAAAAAAAAAAAAAAAAAAAAAGAATTGCTTCCTTTGGCCGTCCTCTAGATCATTTAGTCCAGATTCAGTACTATAGGCCTCTGAAATGGAAAAACGTGTATCCTGGTTCCCGTGCACCCTTCCGTGCCTTTTAGCGAAAAAGACATATGAAAAGGTTTTGCCCCATCTTCGTAGGTCATTTGCTGCTAGGATTTAAATGGCTCCGTTCTCATTTATCACAGAAAGACGTTCTAAATTTTCCTTTTCAAAACTTAAACGTTCAAAGGTGATTAGTACAAGTTGCTTTACTGCTTTTTGTTACCTTATAAGCTAAATTTTATAACTTTTTTTATAGGAAATATTTGGTAAGACACTTTTATGATTCTGAAATTAAACAGATCCATGGTATAAATTAAACCTAGTGATCGTTATGCTCCAAAGCTATCTAACACAAATAAACATAACACATAGTAACATGTGAAATATCCTGTGCTACCACACTAATAATAAAGGGCTTCCTCATTTAGCTACAAATACAATGTGGTCACAACTCAAGAAAATAAACTGATTTTGGTAATATTAGAAAATACTGAAAATGCGAATTTACCTTGAATTACATACAACATGTGGAGACTAGTAAGAAATACTTTGTATGTAAAGCAGAGTCTGACAAACAGTATTTTCATCCATGTGAATGATGTTTGTAAATAATGGTCCACTGCATTGTAGGACATGTCACATGCCTTGCCCCTGCCTACTCAATGCTAGTAGCCTTTGCCAGTCGCTGTGAGAATCAAACTGCTCACACAGATTTGCAAAATGCTCTCTTGAGAAACAGTAACCATGATGATTTTTAGGGTCTTTCCAACTCTGAGATTTGTGAATTCAAATTAGAGAGCACTGGTGAGGTGTGTTTTGTTCATTTCTTTCTCTGTATCTTTTTATTTGACAGAGAAAGAGCTGGGGAGAGGTACACAGGGAGAGAGAGAATCCTAAGTAAGCTGCAAGCTCAGCACAGAGCTGGATGAAAGGCTGGATCCAGCAACTTTGGGATCATGACTTGAGCTGAAATCAAGAGTCAGATGCTCAAACCCACTGAGCTACCCAGGCACCGGCTCCCCTCATTTCCTTTTCATGTTTAGCAGGGCAAACCTGAGTCTGAGTTTGCTCTGCATTCTGACAGCTCTTCTGGCTGTATGTGCTTTAGCAATAATAAGAATAATGGCTGAGGCTCTGTGCCTTATCTTACTTCTGAGTAGTGTTAGAGTGTAGATACTGGCATTGGAATACTTAAAAGAGGTTTAAAAAAAATTCAACTAAGTGAATTTGGAAGTTTAATTGGCCTGATTGATTCATGAATTAGCCAGCATACCATCTAGCAAATATAAAGAAACCCCAAGGAGCTGGACAAGCTCGAAGACTTTTATATGCAGAAGTGGGCAGAAAAATTGAGTGGCTTGTTTCAGGAAAAGTAACCCACCTTTGGGGAAGGCAGGAGTGTGCTGTGCAGCTTACATCAGTTGTACTGATCATGTACTTCCTGATGGACTGGTTTAAGGACACACTCCTGGGAGAGGCTGAAACTTAACAGTTAGGGTAGATATTAGGTCTTGATTTACTGAAGTGCGGCTTAGCAGAAATGACTTCTATTGAGTTTTTTTTTCCTTGCTTTTATAAATTCCCCTTTTTTATTAGAACGCCAGTTTCACTCAGATGTGACCAACATTTACCTATTCAATTCAGGTTGATTCTTTGTGTCATATTCAAGTTCATCATGCTTTTGCTTAATTTCTATGATATTCACAGGTGATGACTTGAGATTCATAATTTAAAAATATGTTTAATTTTGAGAGAGAGAGGACACATGTGAGTGACTGGCAGAGAGTGAGGGAGACAAAGGATCTGAAGTGGGCTTTATGCTGACATTAGAGAGCCGCCAGGGCTTGAACTCACAAACTGAAAATCATGAGCTGAGCCAAAGTTGGACACTGAACCAACTGAGCTACTGAGCCACCTCCATATTGACAATTTTTTTTTTACATTTTAAAAATAGGTTTATCTATTTATTTTAAGAGAGACAGAGACAGCTCAAGAGGCGGAGGGTCAGGGAGAGGGAGAGAATCCCAAGAAGCGTCCGTGCTCAAGCACAGAGCCTGACTTAGGGTTTGATCTCACAAAACTGGGAGGTTGTTATGACCTGAGCCAACACCAAGAATCAGACACTTAACCAGCTGAAACACCCAGGTGCCCCTCTAGATTCATAATTTTTAAGTCACTCATCCTCTTCATTTCTTTTCTGATAGTCTTAGGGAGATCATTTGCTTGGTATTCAGCAGCTACAAACACACATTTAAAGCTTTTGAGAGAGCAGTGCCTGGATGTTCCAGTCAGTTGAGCATCTGATTTCAGCTCATGTCATGATTTCACAGTCCATGAATTCAAGTGCCATGTCAGGCTTTGTGCTGACAGCATGGATGCTGCAGCCGGCTTCCAATTCTATGTCTCCCTCTCTGCCCCTTCACCGCTCATCGTCTGTCTCTCTCTCAAAGATTAAACATTTAAAAATTAAAAAAAAAAAAAAAAAAAAGGAAATAGGGGCACCTGGGTGGCTTAGTCAGTTAAGCGTCCAGGTTCGGCTCAGGTCATGATCTCGCGGTTTGTGAGTTCAAGCCCCACGTCGGGCTCTATGCTGACAGCTGAGAGCCTGGAGCCTGCTTGGGATTCTATGTCTCCATCTCTCTTTGCCCCTCCCCCACTTGTGCTCTGTCTCTCTCTATCAAAAATAAATAAAATGTAAAAAATACAAAATAAATCTTTTGAGAGAATAAAGTGCACTGGGGAGATTGCTATGATTATTTTATTATTATAACATTGTTACTATTATTAATGCTACTATTTGTACTCCCATCACCACTACAACTATGGTTATTACCCAATGTCTAGAGTGCACAAAACCCAAACCATTAAAAGCAAGTAAGTAAAAGAAAGACCCTCCTAAGGGAGTTATCTTTTTTAACCCAAATCACCTTTTTAAGTTACCTTAACATCTCAGTGGTCTGTAACTGAGTTTCACCTTCTTCAGAAGTGGTATTTCAGGTATTTCAGGTGGTTCTGGTAACAGCACAGATACCTCTCTGCTCAACAAAAGATAATCAATGGCTCTTAGCATCCAGATCAAAATTATTCTAAGGATCTTTGTTGGTTAGTTATAGCCTCTGTAGCAGATTCTGGATATTCTCAAAAGTTTAGAAGTTCTTGGGGCACCTAGGTGACTCAGTTGGTAAAACATCTGACTTCAGCTCAGGTCATGATCTCCATGCTTACAGAGTAGAGCCTGCTTGGGATTCTGTCACCCTCTCTCTGTGTCTCTCCTGCTCTCACATGCTCAGTGTCTCTCTCTCTCAAAATAAAATAAATATACATAAAAAAAAAGTTGAGAAGTTTGTGATTACAGGGGCACTTGGGTGTCTCAGTCAGTTAAATGTCCAACTACGACTCAGGTAATGATCTCACGGTCCATGGGTTCGAGCCCCGTGTTGGAATCTGTTCTGACAGCTCAGAGCCTGGAGCCTGCTTTGGATTCTGTCTCCTTGTTTCTCTGCCTCTCCCTACTCTGTCTCTCTCTTTAAAAAATAAATAAACATTAAAAAAAATTAGTTCTTGATTATAGTCTCATTTCCATTTATCCCTAACCAGGGAAGTAGGAACTTGAGAAAAGGAATGAAATCCTGAGTTATGAAAACCTCCTAGAATGTCCTTTCTTGATGCTATAAATTCAGGAAAGTCAACCAATAAGGTTTCTCAGTCTGTTTTTGAACATTTAAGGGCATAGTTAGGTAACCCCAAGAGGCTTGTCTTATGTGCCAGCCATCTAGGCATTCAAAGACCCAAGGAAAATTATTACAACCACAGAGAAGATAAACCTGTCAGGGCACAAACCACTCCTGCTAAGTAGCAGTGTTAATGGACAAATCACTTTTTGATGAAAAATATATGAATCTGAATGGTCCCCTCCTCTCCTCACCCCTTCACCCCAGCAATGGCCTGGAAGATATACATGATGGCCTGGAAAATCCAAGCCAATGTCAGAGTAAAGGAAAGAAAGAAAAGAAGGAAGTTTTTAATGTTTAGTTAAAATAGGAAGTCTTTTCTCTTTAAAAAAATTTTTTAATGTTTATTTTTGAGAGAGAAACAGTATGAGCAGGGAAGGAACAGAGAGAGAGGGAGACACAGAATCCAAAGCAAGCTTCAGGCTCTGAGCTGTCAGCACAGAGGCCTGCAAAGGGCTTGAACTCATGAACCATGAGCTCATGACCCGAGCCAAAGTTGCACACCCAACAACTGAGCCACCCAGAAGCCCCTAAAATAGGAAGTCTTGATCTGATCTCTTGGGAGGAGACAATCTACAACAATATCAGCTATTTCTATGATTTGTCAATTCATTATTATTATTATTATTATTACTATTATTATCATCATTTTATTTTATTTGAGAGAGAGAGAGAACATGCAAATGGGGGAGAGGGGCAGAGGGGGAGAGAAAATCTTAAGCAGGCTCTCTGCTCAGTGCATATCCTGACAGGCTCAGGTTGTAATGTCATAGCTTGTGAGTTTGAGCCCCATATCAGGCAGCATGGAGTCTGCCTGGGATTCTCTCTCACCCTCTGTCTCTCTGCCCCTCTCCTGTTTTCTCTCTCACTCTCTCTCAAAAATAAATAAATTTTAAATAAATGAATAAATAAATAAATTTTATTTTTAAGTTATCTCTACATTCAATATGTGGCTTGAATTTACAACCCTGTGATTTTTTTCCCCTTTATTTTAGAGAGAGAGAGAGCACAATCAGGGAAGAGGGCAGAGGTAGAAAGAGAGAATCTCAAGCAGGCTCCATGCTTAATGCAGAGCCTGACATGTGACTTGATCCTACAAGTCTGGGATCATGACCTGAGTCAAAACTAAGAGTTGCACACTCAACCAACTACCTGAGGTTAAGAGTCACAGGCTCTAGGGGCGCCTGGGTGGCTCAGTTGATTAAGTGTCTGACTCTGTGCTGACAACCTGGAGCTTCTTTAGGTTCTGTGTCTCCCTCTCTCTCTGCCCCTCCCCTGCTCATGCTCTGTCTGTCTCTGTCTCAAAAATAAATGAAAACATTAAAAAAAAAGATTAAAAAAAAAAAAAAAGAGTCACAGCCTCTGTTGACTGAGCCAGCCAGGTGTCCCTACAATTATCCACACTTCTTTTAACAAAGAAAATCACGGTAAAATAAATTTGTTTGCCTTAATCTTGCCTGACTATTTAGATAGTTCAGCAAGAATAGCAATGGACCTGGGCAACTGGGTAGCTCAGCTGGTTAAGCATCCAATTTCCACTCAGGTTGTGATCTCACGGTCTGGTCTGTGAAGTTTGAGCCCCACATCAGGCTCTGTGCTAACAGCTCCAAACCTGGAGCCTGCTTCAGATTCTGTGTCTCCCTCTCTTTTATCCCTCCCCCACTCATGCTCTGTGTCTCTCAAAAATTAGTAAACATTAAAAAAAAGGAATAGTAAATGGATCATATAAGCTATTTTAAAGATGGCTTTCCTGGACTTTTTTTTTTTTTTTTTTTTAAGTTTTTATTTGTTTAGGTGACATGTACATCCAGCTTGAGCTCCTGACTCTGAGTGGTATGTTTTTCCAATTGGGCCAGTCAGGTGCCCCTGGAAATTTTTATAAGGGAACTCAGATTGAATTATTTTGTCATGAAAAGAATACTTAAGAGTTTCTGAATTCTTGGGGATCATGTAGGGGAAAAAGTAAAAAAAAAAAAAATGTTTCAGGGGAACCTAGGTGGCTCAGTCAGTTGAGCATCTAAGCTTTTGTCATGATCTTGCAGTTCATCAGTTTGAGCCCTGCATCAGGTTCCCTGCTGTTAGCATGGAACCCACTATGGATCCTTTGTACTCCCCTTGCCAAATAGATATTTACACTCAACCTATTTTATACTTAGCCTCCAAATTTCTTCCATTTTTCTGAGTTTCCCTTCTCACCTTTGACCTCCTGTCTTTTAGAAAAAATTTTTGATTGGTGCCAGGTTACTCAGTTGGTTAACCATCTGACTTCATTTCAGGTCACGATCTCATGGTTTATGATTTCAAGATCCTTGTGAAACTCTGTGCTGAGAGCTCAGAACCTGGAGCCTGCTTCAGGTTCTGTGTCTCCCTCTCTCTGCCCCTCTCCTGATCACTCTCTGTCTCTTTCTCTCAAAAATAAATAAACATTAAAAAAAAATTTTTTTTTGAATTCTAGTTTGTTATCATAGGACAATATTAATTTTAGGAGTGGGTCTCTTTCTTTTGCTCCATTGAGCTACATTTGTATCCTTTTGCAAAATCATGCTGCCTAGGTTACTGTAGCTTTTTTATTTTATTATTTAGATTTACATTTATTTATTTTATTACTTTTTAAAACTTACATCCAAGTTAGTTAGCATATAGTGCAACAATGATTTCAGGGGTAGATTCCTTGATAGCCCATCTCCCCTCCCACAACCCCTCCAGTAACCCTCAGTTTGTTCTTCATATTTATGAGTCTCTTCTGTTTTGTCCCCCTCCCTGTTTTTATATTATTTTTGTTTCCTTCCCTTGTGTTCATCTGTTCTGTGTCTTAAAGTCCTCATATGAGTGAAGTCATATGATATTTGTCTTTCTCTGACTAATTTACTTAGCATAATACCCTCCCGTTCCATCCACGTAGTTGCAAATGGCAAGATTTCATTCTTTTTGATTGCTGAGTAATACTCCGTTGTATATATACCACATTTTCTTTATCCATTCATCCATCGATGGACATTTGGGCTCTTTCCATACTTTGGTTATTGTTGATAGTGCAGCTGTAAACATTGAGGTGCATGTGCCCCTTTGAAGAGCATACCTGTATCCCATGGATACATGCCTAGTAGTGCAATTGCTGGGTCATAGGGTACTTCTATTTTTAATTTTTTGAGGAACCTCCATACTATTTTCCAGAGTGGCTGCACCAACTTGCATTCCCACCAACAATGCAAAAGAGATCCTCTTTCTCCGCATCCTCACCAACATCTGTTGTTGCCTGAGTTGTTAATGTTAGCTGTTCTGACAGGTGTGAGGTGGTATCTCTTTGGGGTTTTGATTTGTATTTCCCTGATGATGAGTGATGTTGAGCATTTTTCATGTGTCAGTTGGCCATCTGGATGTCTTCTTTGGAAAAGTGTCTATTCATGTCTTTTGCCCATTTCTTTACTGGTTTATTTGTTTTTTGCATGTTGAGTCTGGTAAGTTCTTTTTTTTTATTTTTTTTCAACGTTTATTTATTTTTGGGACAGAGAGACACAGAGCATGAACGGGGAAGGGGCAGAGAGAGAGGGAGACACAGAATCGGAAACAGGCTCCAGGCTCTGAGCCATCAGCCCAGAGCCTGATGCGGGGCTCGAACTCACGGACCGCGAGATCGTGACCTGGCTGAAGTTGGACGCTTAACCGACTGCGCCACCCAGGCGCCCCAAGTCTGGTAAGTTCTTTATAGATTTTTGGATACTAACCCTTTATCTGATATGTCATTTGCAAATACCTTTTCCCATTTCATTGGTTGTCTTTTGTTTTGCTGATTGTTTCCTTCTCTGGACAGAAGGTTGTTATTTTGATGAGGTCCCAATAGTTCATTTTTGCTTTTGTTTCCCTTGTCCAGAGATGTGCTGAGTAAGAAGTCACTGCAGCCAAGATCAAAGAGGTTTTTGCCTGCTTTCTTCTCTAGGATTTTGATGGCTTCCTGTCTTGCATTTAGGTCTTTCATCAATTTTGAGTTTGTTTTTGTGTATGGTGTAAGAAAGTCGGCCAGGTTCATTTTTCTTCATGTTGCTGTCCAATTTTCCCAGCACCACTTGCTGAAGAGACTGTCTTTATTGCATTGGATATTCTTTCCTGCTTTGTCAGAGATTAGTTGGCCATACATTTGTGGGTCCATTTCTGGGTTCTCTATTCTGCTCCATTATTCTGTCTGTTTTTGTCCCAGTTACCATACTGTCTTGATGATTATAGCTTTGTAATACAACTTGAAGTCTGTAGATTACTGTAGCTTTATAATTTGCCTTGTGGTTGGGAAGTATAAATTATCTAGAGGCATCTGGGTGGCTCAGTAGGTTAAGTGACCTACTCTTGATTTAGGCTCAGGGCATGATCCCATGGTTTGTGGCTTTGTGCCTAGTCTAGTGCAAACAGAGTTTGCTTGGAATTTTCTCTCTCTCTCCCTCTCCCTCTGTCCCTTCCCTGCTCTTGTGCATATGCCCTCTCTCTCTCAAAATAAATAAACTTTTGGGGTGCCTGGGTCACTCAGTTGGTTGAGTGTCTGACTTCTGCTCAGGTCACAATCTCATGGTTCATAGGTTCGAGCCCTGCTTCAGGCTTTGTGCTGATAGCTCAGAATCTGGAGCCTACTTGGGATTCTGTGTCACCCTCTTTCTACCCCTCCCCTGCTCATGCTGTGTCTCTGTCTCAAAAATAAGTAAATGTTAAAAAAATTTTTTTTTAAAGAATCAACTTCTTAACATATATGGTAAGTATGATTGAGCCAATGCTGACCTTGATCTATCCCATGACCCTGGGATCTTGACCTTAGCCAAATCAAGAATTAAGACACTCACCTGACTGAGCCACTCAGGTGTGCCTGACTGCATTTTTTTTTTTTTTTTTCTAACTGACTTGAGTAGTGCCTGGGTGGTTAAGAGCTGGGATCTTGATTTTGGTTTAGATCATGGTCTTGCAGTTCATGGGTTCAAGCCCTGTATTGAGCTTCTGCACTCAGAGGAGCAGAGCCTGTTTGATATTCTCTCTTCTTCTCCCTCTGACCTTTGCCTACTCTCTTTCTCAAAATAGATAAATATTAAAAAATACACACACACACACACACACACACACACACACACACACACACACACA
>NW_024419969.1:289254-300624 GCF_014898765.1 Herpailurus yagouaroundi | reverse complement strand
CACACACACACACACACACACACACACACACACACACACACACACACTGACTTTAAAATAAAGCCATAGTTCTTAATTCATGATAATTTTGGATTAGGGCAAGAAAGTAAGTAAACAGCATTCTAAAGTACACACTACACACTCTGAGAAAGTTTCTTGCTTCTAGAATAGAAACACCAAAAAGACCTGTGAAGTTGTTTTAGCATGATGTTGTGTGGGAAGAATATTTTCGTCACTCTCTTAGGTTCTTCTGCTAGGTCTGTGAAATGAACTAACAACAGAGAGATTAACAGGAGAATGGGGCACCTGGGTGGTTCATTCCATTAAATGGCCAACTCTTGATTTCAGCTCAGATCATGATCTCAACAGTTCATGAGCACAATTTCAGCACAAAGCCTGCTTGGGATTCTCTTTCCCTGTCTGCCCCTCTTCTGCATACACACAGACACACACAGACACACACAGACACACAGACACACACACAGACACACACACACACACACACACACACACACACACACACACACACACATTCTTTCTCCTACTCTAAGAATTTTACATGGCATGTTTCATAGAAAGAGAACGATCCCCTCCCAGTGGGAAGCCTTGGAGATTTTTATACATCATTAGAGCAAAAGAGGATAAATTTTGTTTATTTAAAGTTAAAAAGATTTTTTTTAACATTTATATATTTTTGAGAGAGAGAGAGAGACAGAGCATGAATGGGGTAGGATCAGAGAGAGAGGGAGACACAGAATCCAAAGCAGGCTCCAGGCTCTGAGCTCTCAGAACAGAGCCTGACGCAGGGCTCAAACTCATGGACCACAAGATCATGACCTGAGCTGAACTCGGATGCTTAACTGACTGAGCCACCCAGGCGCCCCTAAGGTTTTTAAAAAAATGTTTATTTTGAGAGAGAGCGAGAGAGAGAGAGTGCGCGCATGTGTGTGCATTTGTATGTGTAACGGAGAAGGGCAGACTGAGAAGGAGAGAAAGAATCCCAACCAGGCATCATGCCTAGCACAGAGACCAACGTGGAGTTTGAACTCACGAAACATGACATCATGATCTGAGCTGAAATCAAGTCAGATGCTTAACTGACTGAGCAACCCAGGGTCCCTGTTTTAAAGTTTATTTATTTATCTCTATACCCAATGTGGATCTCGAACCCATGATGCTTAGATGAAGAGTCACTGAACCAGCAAGTTGACCCTAGGTAAATTATAAGTGACAAGACCAAGGGAAAGGACTTTGAGCTTCAAAGGGTGGCACCTTGTGGGAAGGCAAATACATGGGTAAACAATAGTAGATAAGGGCTCATTAGTAGTTTGTCTCTGTAGATTTCTTCAGTGCCAACTCTTCTCCAGTGATAAGTGTAGAGTGGCAGGAACAGGATCACAAAGGGGATTTATGATCTGTTTTCAGGCAGATATAGGGAAATGTGAAAGCTCATACCATGTCTACCTTTTGTCTGTTGACTTCAACTCATAACCCTCATGCGTGGGTGGTACATTTTAAGGTGGCAGATTTTGATCGGTCATATTGTCAACACTGGAGACATCATTAATAATATGGTAAAAGATGCAGTACACAAGAAATGAGAATGTATATGAATGATTTATTTCCTTTTATTTGCATCTTTAAGCAAGTTTCTTAATATAATAATGAACTAACTAAATGCCTGTTAGTTCTAAAGTACCTTTCATTTTTATAAAGAATGCTCCTGGAAATGTAGTTAGGGGTCTTCAAGGAAAAATTTTTGGCATTTACAGCAGGGTTGAACTCTCAGCATTTAGCAACTGGAAGGACATTTTGAAATCATGACAACTGTACTTCTCAATATTTTAAATTCACCAAAATAATGTTTTTTGTTTGTTTTGCATGACGCAGTTGAAGTGGCTTTTAACTCAACAAAGGTTACACACGTAACTCACAGGTTTCTGGGTCATAGGCTACATTTATAGACTTAGTCTCTAGGAGAGGAAAAAAACTGCCTTAAAAACTCTCCAGGTAGTCCCTCATGTACTTCAAAGCGAACTCTTCAGCTGGCCTAAGTATCATAGCCCTACGAAAATAGTAATTTGAAGTGGATTTAAAATTCACCTTATAGGAGATCCTGGGGACTCAGTTAAATGTCTACCTCTTGGTTTTGGCTCAGGCCATGATCTCACAGTTCAGACTGTGTCCCGCATCAGGCTTTGCGCTGAGAGCCTGGAACCTGCTTGGGATTCTTTCTTTCTTCCTCTCTCTCTGCCCCTCCCCCGCTTGTGTGTACATAAAATAAAATATAAATAAAATTAAAAAAAAAAAAAAAAATTCACCTTAGTGAATAGTTTAAAAATATGCTGAAAATAATTATTTTTAACATTCTCTTATCTTTCTAGGTAGAGATTCACTGATCATGATGCAATCAGAATTAATGTTGAAAACTGACCTCTATGCTTTAGAGTCAATATATAATGCAAAGACAGAGTCTGAGATAAAAAGGAATAGCTTTATTGCTTTGCTGGGCAAAAGACAGTGCAGCAGACAGTGGTCTTCAAAAAGCTGCAAGGCTTTGTGGAAGAAGGGGCTGGATTGTTTTATAGGAAAATATGGGATCTGGCCAGTTTTGACAGGAATTGTATCTGTGCTGCCACCCTTCTTCACTTCTTTACGGTGTTACCAGGTTCTTGTAACAGAGGCTAAGAAGGGAGGAGAGGAAGAGAAGAAAAAGGTTACTTTAAAATTGAGCTTTGCTGTAGTATTAGTGCATTTTACTTTTGTTCAGCTTTATGCATTTACATGGTTTCAGTATACCACTGTTATTTTAAGTGTTCCATTTCTATGGAAGAGGGGCATCATACTCATCTGGTTGCTTCCTGTCAGGGGACTTTTACGGTGTAAAACTTGAATTTGCTTTTCCCAGTTACCCTTTCTGGCTTTTAAGATGGATAGGGTATGTTTACAGACATAAGGCACAGAACAAAGGATAGCCTTTAGCAGTGCATACATTCCTGGGATTTCTAGAAGAAAACAAGAAATCCCCAAGAATTTAACTCCATCTGGGATCCATGAGAACAGACCTGAGAACCAGTTGGTCAGAACTTGTCCATTCCTTCCAATACAGGAGTTTGATGAGCTAGAGATTGTTGCATCCAGGTTGTAACCTGTTGTTGCATTTTTCCCACACCAGTCTCAGCTTGGTAAGTATTTACATATGCATAGCAGGATGCATTTGCAATCATACAAACACCTCCTTGGTTGGCCAACATATAATCTGAGGCCATGCAATTTCAAATTACTTCTGTGAGGATAATATATTATCCTGAACCTATAATCACTGTGCGGGATCGGGAAGCTTCAGCAGTAGTCCCTTGTCCATTAGGGTGACTAGGTAAACTTCCTTACTGGATGTACAAGTGTGTCACAGTAATACAGTGCACACTGTGCTCTCAGAAGGCACATCCAGCACTCAGTGGCCCATTTGGATGAGTACAAGGCCTGAACAGGGTGAACTAGGGAATTATCTCTCCATCCTAAAGAGAAGGCAAATAGAAAGTAAAGTATCATTGCACCATTACTCATTTTTATTTTCTTAAATAAGTATTTCAAATCTCCCAAGGGTTGACTTTTCTTTGGGACTGGTTCCGTTTAACCTGAATATGGTGCACCCAAGGTTAATTTATTCCAGCCAACTTGAGGGATATGTGGGTTGTCAAGAGAACATTGTATGGTCCTTTCCGTTTCTCTTCCAACTGATGATCTGGGCCCTGTTCTTTCCTCATGTTGAATGAGGAAGCCTAGCTGCAAGCCTTAAAAGTTTTGTGGTGCTTCTGGTTGGGCTGGATTTCTGAAAGAAACAAACTCATGCATAGTTATTATTAGTAACTGATTCAATTGTTGAATATATCATTTTAGTTTTATTTATTGAACCAAATGTGTATTTTCCCTCCTACCTTGGGGTGTTAGGACTGACCTATAATACATAATCTCATAGGGGATTAGTTGCAGCCCCTTTCTAGGGGTCATTCAGATGCAGAGAAGGACAATTGATAGGACTTGATCCCATTTCAGTTGTTTATCGGCATAGCTTTTTGTCTTTTCTAAAGTAGGATTCATTTTGGGGCACCTGGGTGGCTCAATCGAGTGACTCTGGGTCAGGTCACAATCTCACAATACATGGGTTCGAGCCCTGGGTAGGGCTGTGTGCTGAGTTTGGCGCCTGGAGCCTGCTTCAGATTCTGTCTCCATCTGCCCCTCCCCAACTAACACTCTGTCTCTGAACAGTAAACATTTTTTTTAAGTAGGATGAGAATTTTTTTTTTCCTATAGAGTGGGGCTTCCATGATGCATGTAATTTCCATTTAATACCCAAACCTTGCTTACTCATGGAGTTGCTACTGTAGTAAAGGAGGGTCCATTATCACTTTGGATAGAGGTAAGGACCTTATAACTTGGATTTAACTTCCTTAAGGAACACTTTGACAACCTTCTCAATTGCCTTTTCACTTCATGTGGGGAAAGCCTCCACATAGCCCAAGAAGATATACATAGAGACTAGTAAGCATGGAAAGTCCCCAGTAGTTTGTGGGATTTGGGTAAAATCAGTGTGCCAGTCATAATAAGGGCATTCTCCCATATGTTATATTCCCACTGGCAAATTTATTAACTTTTAGATTATTCCTTAGGCAGACAGGGCAAATGTGGTATCAGGCAGTATCACAAGACCATGAGAACTGATTCCCATTAATGAGTAGGGTACCACCAGTCAAATTCGTATTTCTCTATCCTTTTGTTGTCCTCATCTTACACAGGAGAAAACTGGATCAAATCCACTTGGGGCAATAGGCTCCTTCAAACTGATGACTGGCTGTTGCTCATTTGTCTGCTCTATCTGCTGCTTGATTACCTTGAACCACACAAGAGTCTAATTTTTTTTTAAATGGTTATTTTTGAGAGAGAGACAGAGAGAGAGCTTGAAAGGTGGAGGGGCAGAGAGAGGAGTCACAGACTCTGAAGCAGGCTCCAGGCTCTGAGCTGTCAGCACAGAGCCTGACATGGGGCTCAAACCCACGGACCTGGAGATCATGACCCAAACTGAAGTCAGATGTTCAACTGTCTGAGCCACCCAGGTGCCCCAGCAGTCTAATTTTTGATGTCCCAGGTAGTGCATGCTAGCCATGGCCTTTGGCTCAGATCGAGTTTGCATGACAGCACATATCTCTGGGATATATTTAATATCCTGATTTCCTGGGGCGCCTGGGTGGCGCAGTCGGTTAAGCGTCCGACTTCAGCCAGGTCACGATCTCGCGGTCCGTGAGTTTGAGCCCTGCGTCAGGCTCTGGGCTGATGGCTCAGAGCCTGGAGCCTGTTTCCGATTCTGTGTCTCCCTCTCTCTCTGCCCCTCTCCCGTTCATGTTCTGTCTCTCTCTGTCCCAAAAATAAATAAACGTTGAAAAAAAAATTAAAAAAAAAAATCCTGATTTCCTGCTGTCAGCAAACACCACCCATCCCATGTTACCCTGTTGATACTGCACCACCATAAACTATATTTAGAAATCTATATAGACTTTTTTTTCCCCAGGGGAAAGTTGCAAAGCTTGTGGGGGTTTAATTCTGCCTTTTTGCTCATGTGCCCTGGGGGTGGGAGATTGTGAAGTACTCTTGCTTCACAACCCCCAGCCATTCACCATGCCATAACGTGCTTAGCAGTGTTTGTGGTCAAGAAAACCACCATTAGTAAACAAGTGCGAGTCAGCCTATGTCAATGGCTGGTCACATAAATCAAGCTTCCTAGAGTACATAGTTTCAAGAATCTCCAAACCATTATAGAAGAGACTTGTTTGAAACAGAAAGCAGCACAGCAGTTTATTTAAAGAGCTCATGGTCTTAAGTTCACTTATGTATTTTTAGAGAAAGAAACAGAGTGACTGGGGGAAGGGCAGAGAGAGGGGGAGACAGAATCCCAAGCAGGCTTGGCACTGTCAGCACATTGTGATGTGAAATTCGTTCCCATGAATTGTGAGATCACAACCTGAGCTGAAATCAAGTTGGACACTTAACTGACTGAGCCACCTGGGTATCCCAAGAACTCACAATCTTTAAAGTGACATTTGGGCTATCAGAAAGTATTGCTTGGGCTTGGGATCAACCAATAGCTTCCCCTTTATTCTAATAGAACCAACACTTGGTGGGGCACCTATGTAACAATGGACTGTCCTATCCATAACATGAATTTTTCTGCTTCCTGTAGTAAGTCACAGGTGGCAGCCAGTGCACATTAGCACAGGGCAATATCGTTACCACACTGTCCAGGGACAGGACATGGAATTTTCCCATCATTTGTATTAGCACTCCCAAGGCCAGCCTCTGCCTTTCAGGAATACACTGTTTTTCAGGGGCGCCTGGGTGGCTCAGTCGGTTGAACATCTGACTTCAGCTCAGGTCATGGTCTTGTGGTTCATGAGTTTGAGCCCCACATCGAGTTAGCCTGATGTGCTAACAAACAGCTCAGAGCCTTTCTTTTCCCCTCCCCTGCCTCTCTCTGTCTCTCAAAAATAAGTAAATGTTTAAAAAAAATTATTTTTCATATCAGAGTGTCCTAAGGTGGTGGTGGACTAAGGTGACCATTTTGTCTCAAAGGCTTTTTGACAATCCAGACCATACTAGGGGCTCTAAATTGAGCCCTTTTAAGGCTTCATAAAGGAGCTTAGCCATAAGGCCAAAATTCACTATTCAGATTCTGCAAAATCAAGCCAAACCCAAAACCTGCATAACTGTCTCTGATTTCTTGGAATATTCAAATCCTAAATGGCTTGCTTTCCACTAGCCATTAAACTTCAGTTTCCCTGATTTAACAGGAAATCCAGATAGGAGACTTGCTGTTTACAAATTTTAGCTTCCTAGTGGAAACCTTGTACCCATACCAGCCCAAGTGATTAAACACACTGATGGCATTTTCTAGACAATGTTCATGATCAGGGCTGGCTATTAACAGATCAACATATTGCAATAATATATCTTGGTCTACATGTAGTCTGTAGAAGTCCTTACCTAGCTCCTTACTTGAATTAAGTAAGCGAATTTTTGAAGCCTTGAGGGAGTACAGTCCAACAATACTGGATAATGACCCACGTCTGGGTCTTGTCATTCAAAGGCAAACAGCAATTGAGACTTTCCTTCCAAAAGAATATCAAAGAAGACGAAGACATCTTTTGACTCCAACACTATAAACCATCTATAGTGTCATGGCACACTAGTCATTTGTATGGATTGTGGGATGGATATCCTAAACTTTATAGCCCTTAAATCTTGAACAAAGACATATTCCTCCAAATGAGGTTTCCTCACTGGTGAAATGGTAGGGTTACAGGGAAACTGGTAAGGGTGAATCAGCCCATGTTACTAAAACTGATTGAAAACTAGTTGTAGGCTCTTACTACTTCTTTATGTATCTATATATCTATTGATCCATCCATCCATCCACCTTTTATAGACCCCAACCATCTATCCATCCACCCATCCATCCACCCATCCATGCACCCATCCATCCATGCACCCATCCATCCACCCATCCATCCATCCATCCATCCATCCATCCATCCATCCATCCATCCATCCATCCATCCATCCATCCATCCATCCATCCATCCAGTCTGTCTTGTCTTTGTCTATCTACCTACCTATGTTTAAGTGGCCTCCATGACCAATGTGGGGCTTGAACTCATGTCCCTGAGATCAAAAGCTGCATTGTCTACTGTTTGAGTTGGCCAGATACCCTAATGTTTCCTCCTTTAAAGCCACTGTTTAACATGAAGAAATTTTGTTTCTTCTTTCAACAGTGCTACTATTGGAGTGGCTGACTTAATTCACCCAGGTATCCCACCTGCCCAAACAGTGGTACTCACTTGTTCACACAACTCAGGTGGTCCCAGGCCGCCTTACGGTCTTCTGCATTCAATACCATCAGCTGAAGCCTTATGGCACAATCTTGTAATCGTGATTGGCATTTCTCAGATGAGAAAGTTATTTGAGCATTTAAATTGCTTTTTATAAAACATCTTGCAGAACAAGAGGAATTGGACAATCAGGCATGTGTAAAAAACTATGTCTCAACTTCTGTTTACCTCATTTACATTACAGTGGCTGTAAGAGGACACTGTTGTACCCAACCAGTGACGCTAACCATAGACAGAGTAGAAGGACTTAATGAAGTCAGTTACTATTTAAGACCGCATAGATTTCTCCAGTATTTACCAAATAGTTTATCAACCCAGACTCCACATTAAATGCATGTGGGGTTTTTGTGGGGCTATTCTAAAAGGGGCCATTGATATGGCTCTAAGCACTGGGTCCCTTCATTCACTATCCTTGTCCCATCCTTCCCCTTGAATGACCATCTGTTTCCCAGAAGTTTCAATGTGGCCTTCCTTTCCCTGTCTAGAAAACGTTGAGCAATCTCACTTCCTATGCCTTTTTTACAATAGACACACTGGTCTTTGCTCAACCTGGGATGTCCCGACTTGCCCTTTGGTTGGTCTCTTTGACCAGATGACAAAAGCAAAACTCAAATCAGTCTCACCTTTTGTTCTTCCCTAGCATTATAAGTCTTGTATATAATCTCCACCAAACAGGCTGGACACAGCACCCTCAACTTTGTTTAGCTTTTGTCTGACGTCAGGAGCGCTCTGCCCAGCGAAGAACATTTTGACTAGCCATGTATTCTCAGGGCCCTCTTCAAGTAAATCAGTGTATTCATTTTTTTTTTTTTTTTTTTTAATGTTCATTCATATCTGAGAGAGAGAGAGACAAGTGTGAGCAGGGGAGGGGCAGAGAGAGGGAAACACAGAATCTCAGGCAGGCTCTAGGCTCTGAGCTGTCAGCACAGAGCCCGACACGGGGCTTAAACCCATTAACTGCGAGATCATGACTTGAGCCAAAGTTGGGACACTTAACTGAGCTACCCAGCACCCTCAACCATTTTTTAAGGATCATCTCTACATGAAGAGTTTTTAGATTTCAACAAATCTGAGGCACAGAATGGACTTTGTAAGCCCAGTAATAAGTGGTTATTTGACTTAGTCTGTTGGCTCCAATGGGTAGTTGGCACATTGGGAATTGCCTTATGCCCTTATCAGGTGGACCCTGTTGAAACTGTGTGCCCTGTTGGGTCTTTGAGGGGCAGACCATGCCTGCTTCTGGGTCATGACTTGGAAGTTCTTTCATTGATGGCAACTTCTCTCCACTCCTCCACTTAGCAATGAAGGGCAGAGGGATGAGAGAGAAACAGACTCAACTGCAGTGTTTTTTTCTGTTACCAAAAAGTAGCTGCCCTAGTTATTATAAATTGGATTAAAGAGATTCACTACCCTCAAAGTTAACATGTCCTCATTCACTATTTTCCAGGGTTCTAGAGGAGTGGAACACAGGATGTTGCCATTGACATTTCCACTGCACCATCAATTTACTGCCTAGTTGTATACCATCCCTCCTATGCAATTGCACAAAGACCTGTATATGCAGAATATCATCCTCTTTCCCTTTTCAAAAAATCCAGAAGTCAGTCACAATTACATAAAACACCATGACCTTTTCTGACATACACTTATATAGTCAACCAACCAGCCAAAATTCTCCCTAGGGACCTGTTACATGGAATAGAAAGGATGCCTCCCATGTTATTTCACATACAAAAACTGCATGCTGTTCAACAAATCCCAAACCTTGCCCTCTTAATGGAAGCTGGTTTTCTGGTGATGAAATCAGAGTAAGAAATCTCTGGTTTCCTCTGTCCCACTAAGCCAATACCCACCTGTGTAGCACCTGCCACTTGAGAAACTGGGGCCTTAAACCTTACCTACAGTTTGGGAGAAGCTCTTGAAATACCACTTTCTCAAGTTTGAGGATCTGGTCTCCAGAGTGATTCCATCCCTCCACTCCTCAAGGGAGACCTGGTGGAAAACTGCCCTAGGAAGCTCCAATCAAGCTACAAAGTTTCTGCAGGGGATTATCCCCAGGGACTCTTCATAGTTGCCAATTTTGTTGTTGAAAATGGACCAAAGGAGACTTATATTGAAAAAATGTCATTTTGATGAGGCACCTGGGTAGCTCATCTGCTTGAGCTTCAAACTCTTGATTTCTGCTCAGGTGTCAATCTCAGGGTGTGAGATAGAGCCCTGCACCCTGTGTGTGGCTCTGCAGAGTCTGTTACAGATTCCTATTCAAGCTCTTTCTCAAAATAATAAATAAACATAAACAGAAAAGAGATTACTTGTTAAAAATCTCTATTCATGCCCTGTTGGCCCTCTCTCTCTCAGACAAAAAAACACAAAAAACTCAACATTAAAAAAAATTATACATGAATTTAGTACACAAATTTGTTCTTACTAGTGCATCTTGTTTTGACAAAATATACTAATTTCTTTACAAGCTAGTGGAATTGGGCTATTTTAAAAAAATGTTTATTTTTATTTGAGGAAGAGGCAGAGAGAGAATTCCAAGCAGGTTGTACACTGTCAGTCCAGGGGTCAGTCCCCACTTGGGACTCAATCTCACCAACACTGAGATCATGACCTGAGCTTAACTGAAGAGTCCCACCTTAACCAACCCAGCCCTCCCTGTGGGCTACATTTGTTTTATAGGAGATGTTAAAGTTTTGCACATTTAAGGAATCTCTTCAAAACTTTCATTCTGCAAAGTGTCTTAGAGCTCAGACAGCAGGTTCAGGGGACAGAACAGAGAGATAGGAGACAGAATGAGACAGGCAGGCCTGGGGCCCCCCATGATGCAGCTGCCCTACTGGTTCTCTGCCCCTGAAGACGTGAGAGGAGCCAAGCTAGTGACCTAACCCCTTCCAGTGTTCTGGAGTCAGTCAGGGAGTGTTAAGTGCAGGACAAGGCCTGTCATACAAAAGTGATGAGGAATCTGATCTGGCTGACAGCAAACCAGCAGGGGTACATTGTTGGCAGTTGGGTCCCCAGGTTTGGCAGCCCTGATCCAAGACCTGGCATATACTTTCACAGGCCCCTTGAAGCTGCTGGTGAGGGCCCAATGAAGCGCCATGAGAAGGTCATGGTCAAGTATGACCCTGGAGCAGCATTCTTGCCTTTACTACTGGCAGGAAGAAGAAATCTTGGAGCTGGAGACTGATGTGTACAAATTCCTGGACATGCACAGTGATGATGCCTAGGTGGCTACGGTCAATAAGCTGCTGGTTGTTATAAACCAACTGAGGTCTTCATCTCTGGCCTGCTGCACAAGATCTGAGGTATGCAGAAGCTGAGGACAACTCAGAAAATAAGGGTCTTTGGCCCAGGAGAATAGTAACAATCTCCCCCCACCCTCCCTCCCCAGTAGAAACAGCCAACACCAGGCTGTGGTATTCCCTAT
>NW_024419969.1:264746-289154 GCF_014898765.1 Herpailurus yagouaroundi | reverse complement strand
CCCTATCCTCTGGACCATGGGCCTTTTCTCTGCTCCTTCAGTTTTTTTTTTTTTTTTTTTTTTTTACCACCTTGGTTTTCCAGTTTTTTATTTTTTATTATTATTACACTGATGGCACATTCTGTGTTTTTATATTGGCTCTGCATTGCAGCTCTTAGTAAAGCTAGGCTATGCCTTTGGTGCAGCTGAAAAATAAGTTTTAGTGGTATAAGAATATTTCCCATTTAAATTTTATACAACCATGGACAGTGAGTTGTTAAAATGTAGTACTTTCAAAATACAGACCCAAATTGGAAAGAATTAACCTTACTCTCCTCCTCTCTCATTTTTAAAACAATTTCATTGTTAAGTAATCCCTACATCTAACATGTGGCTCAAAATTACAACCTGCTCCTGAAGAGCTGCATGCTGAACAAATGAACCAGCCAGGTACCCCTTCTTGGAGAGAACTTCTAAGCCGTATAATGCCCTGCAAACAATGTGTTTACATATTGTATGTTTGTACATTGTATGTAATAATACATACATGTACATTGTATGTAATGTACATATTGTGTTTACATATGTATCCAGGGAACCTGGAGTCATGCCAGACAGCCTATGCTAAATGTGATTTACAAAGGGGTGTTTGCTCCATATGGTATTAATTGACCTCTAGAGAGGCTGCAAATCATTTCAGCCATGTAAGTAGTCTACTATATCTAACTGACTGAATCCTAATAAAAACTGGACAGTAAGGCTCAGATGAGCTTTGCTGCTCATGCAGTTCTGTGTGTACTCTGCGTGCACATTGCTGGGAGAAGTTAGTGTTGTCCACAACTCCAATGACAGAGGACAACAGCTTTATTTTTAAGTAGACTTCACGCACAACTCTGAGCTTGAACTTACAGCCCTGAGATCATTATTTGTGCTGAGATCACTTAACTGACTGAGCCACCCAGGCACCCTGAGGACAAAAGCTTCATACTGTACTCTCCAAGACTGTGTCCCACATAAGTCTACCCTTGGCGGGTATTAATCTGTATCTTTTAATTGTAATACACCATAAATGAGGTTGTAAGAGCTTTCAGTGAGTTGACAGTCTTCATAGTGAATTATTAAATAATTGAATCCTAGGATGATTTTGGAACAACTGAATGTTACCTCTGTTGTCAGAAATGATCAGCAAGAATAGCTCTCAATGAAACAACTGGTTTGGATAGAGGAAGAAGGCAAGAGTTAACAAACCTTTGATTTCTGGGAGATAACACAGCCACCCATGGAGTAGGATTACTGCTACCGAGACACTGCTCACTAAAGGTAAAAGTTATCAATGTAATTTACAAACGGTCTGACTCAAGTCCTAGATTATTGGCTACTGGGTATTTAAGGAAATTTAAGATAGTAATAAATATAAAATTCTTGGTGTGTTGGGGCAGATTCTACTGCTAGATATGCAATGGGGATATCTAGGTGGCTTGGTCAGTTAAGCACCCAACTTTGGCTCAGGTCATGATCTCAGGGATCATGACTTCAAGCCCTGCATCAGGCTCTGTCAGCCTGCTTTAGACTGTGTCTCCCTCTCTTTCTCTGCTCCTCCCTCAACTCATGTGCTGTCTCTCACTCTCAAAAACAAACATTAAAAAAAATTTAAAGAACCAACTTGAATTTCATATGCTACACTTTTTCTCAACAAATGCAGATGTAATACAAAAAAAGTTAGAAATATAATCTCTATGGTTTTAAAATTGCTAGTTACTACGAAAAACCTAATAGAACAGATAAATTATATATAGTGGAAACAAATGTTCCCCTTTAATCCTAAATTTATTTCTTAAAATGTTTTTTAAAAAGTTTATTTGAGAAATATAGAGACAGTGTGAGCAGGGGAGGGACAAAGAGAAAGGGAGATGTGGGAGAATTCCAAGCAGGCTCTGTACTGTCAACATAGAGCCCGATGTAGGCTTGAATTCATGAAACTGTGCGATGAAACTCATGACCTTAGCTAAAACCAAGAGTTGGACACTTAATCAGCTGAAATACCCAGGCACACTTAATCACAAGTGTATTTTTTAGTTCAGGGGCACCTCAGTTGAGCATCTGACTCTTGATCTTTGCTCAGGTCATGATCTCATGATTCATGGGATTGAGGCCCTGTGTTGGGCTCTACTCAGTGTGGACCCTACTTAGCATTCTGTGTCACATCCATGCTCATACTATCTCTGAAAATAAATAAATAAATAAAAAACCAAGTATATTTCTTAGTTCAGCTCAATATAGGCTTTTTGTCAAAGAATTCCTTACTAATCCAACTGCAATACCATTGAACTGTGCTTGTTAATTTATAGAAATGAAGACTCTCTTCACGAACTTGCCCTGTCAAGTAAAATTTCTTTATGATTTTCATGACTCAAAATCAGTATTTGTGTGGTCATTCATGGACATCCACAGAGCAGGAAAATTTTTTAGGTGCTTGATGTGAATGGTTTGAGATACAGCTAAACACAGCTGAAAATGTGCATCCGTATTTCAGCTACAGACTTTGGATCTATGGAGAGGCACATTCTGTTCTTTATGTTCGGTGGTAATTCTGTTTAAAAAATGGGAAAAGTGCTTAGCTCCCCAGTGGTCTTATGCCTTAAAGAGAAATCACAATTTATTTTATGTTGGAGAGAGAGAGAATATGTACATGAGCAGAAGACAGGATCAGAGACAGAGGAAGGAAGAAAATCCCAGGCAGTCTCCATGCCTAGCAGAGCCTGACAAGGGGTGTATGATCTCATCATGACTGTAAGGTCATGACCTGAGCCAAAATCAAGAGTCAGATGTGTAACCAACAGAGCCACCCAAGTGCCCAGAGAATTTAAATTTTAGATAAGGATGCCTTATGAATGAGTTTTGGTGCTGTTGGCATTGAGTTAAGTGTTAATCAGCAGTATATATTAAATGAAGAATCTTTCAAGAGAAACACAAAACAAGGTTATGTACTGATAGGTTGATGAAACTGTAAGCACCAGTTTGCATGATTCTAACCCAGTATTTCTCTAAGGAACCTAGGTTCAGTATTTGTAAACTCAGTGTTCCTAGTGACTCCAGAGAAGACAACAACTGTAAACAATAAGAAATGACAACAAAAATGGGACAAAAGTAGAAGGCTGATTAATATTGGATTTTTTCAAGTGCCAATAGTTTTTCTTTTCTCCAAATCCATAAAGAGCAAAGAAAAAACCATTTTAAGCACAAAAACTCAATGTCTGAAATGCTGAATTCAGCATTATGCCAAGCTGTGCTATGCAAATAATTAATTTTAATGAAAGTATAATGCTTAAGAACAAAAGAATAATGAACAAAAACAAAGAAACAACGAAACAAAATTCTTCTTAAATCAAATTCTATTTGTGAATTCAGCAAAATAATTTCTATAAAACAAAACAGCAAAATATTTAAACAGTATAGGACACGCCGTATCTGTTTGCAGGAATATTTGGTTTTTAGGCGGTTCCAAAATATTACACACATTCCAAAGTTACCAATTCTTTTTTAAATATAGTATTAACTCATGAGTTTTGAAGAATCCTGAAACAAATGTTTATTCTAAATAGTATTTCAGAATTATATTAACCAGAAGTTTATGCTTTAATTAAACCCCACAACAATAAGAATTTTGGAATGGAAAAAGAACTGGGACAATTCTTGCTTTCAAGTAAAACTGTGACTGACCAGAAAACCAGCCAGGTATCTAGGTGCAATAGTACTTCAAAATATTGTGGATTTCTGATGATTCCAATTGAGTGGACTTCTTTAGAAGTTTCACCTTATAAACTCTATCATAAAACAAAACAAGCACACAAAATACAGTCGTCTATTACGCTCCATACATTCTGGCATATTTGCGTATCTGTATATTTGTTTTAAAATTCCTATTATCAATACTTTCACATTGTTTATCCCATCCAGAGACTGAACTGTCAAACTTTAAACACGATGAATAAATGAGTTAACTAAAAACCTCTGGTTTGTCACATTTCTCCTCTTGTTTTATATTTACTCTAGGTGTAACAAAACCTCTGGGTAACACAACTGTCACTTTGGAGAAACTGCTGTATACTGGTAATTTTACTTTTTATTGGCTACACAAACTTAGTGTGAGGCCATGCTAATGTTAAAGCATAACTATAGCTTTAAACTGAATTAACCAGAATAAAAAGGTAATGAGAAATATCCAGAAACAATGTTACATCACCAATTTTTCCACATCATCCACATATTTCAAAGGTTACCAATCAGCCTTATATAGCTCTAGTAACTAAGAATTAACAAGAAACCAATGGGATGTGATTGATAACGGATGGGCTGTTTTATAGAATGTTTTTGTTTTTCTTCTTTTTTTTTTTGGTAAAGAATTTGATCCAACTGCCATGAAGCAGACAATACTGGATGCAGAATGCAGCAGACGTAACAAGAAAATTATTTTTTTGTAGATCTTTAACTCTTCATCAAAACAAAATTTTCTTGGTTAAGAATTAACAGTCAAACATTAATATACTATATACATCTTTGCCATTTACAGATTAGTGTCAGCCATTTAATACAAAACACTATACACTTTCCCCTGCAGGTGGCTTATATATATTGACGGAAAATTTCTGCAAATGACAGTGAATACAATCTCCGCTCCATATTGAACAGCTTCTCTAGTTTGGAATAAATAGCCAGACACAGAAAAAGTTTGGATAATAAGGCCTGAGTGCATGGTCTTAAAGGAAGCAGTTAATGATAGGCATTTTACTGATCCTTCATTTGAGATGAGGGTACTTCTTCATTGCCTTCATAATTTTCTTGTGTGCGCTGGCCAGTTTTTTGATGGTTGTTCAAGTGATGTGCTGCTGGCCCTGTATATGGCTGTCCATGCACATGATTATTCTGAGAGGGTGAAAAAGACTTGCATGTCAAACTTTTCACATACTAAAATTAAAAATCATGGGCTAAAGTTTGTCTAAAAGTAGACACATCTCTTCTAGGGACTTAATCTTTTAAAAACCGTCATGTAATAGTTACAAAATAACCTACAGATCAACTCTGATATTGTAAGGAATGTAAGCATAATATGATAAACTGTTTTGAAAATGTGACTTCATGATAAAATTTGATTCTATATTCACAAAGGAGGTATTTTAAAAGTGTTTATGACCCAAATGCTACACCTAAAACAACTGGTTCTCTGAGAGTATTCCCTAGACCAGCAGCAACAGCATCACCTGGAAACTTCTTTGGAATGTAAAGTCCCACCTTTAATGAATCAGAAATCCTAGGGGCACGGAACTTAGCAACCTGTTTTAAAAAGCACCTTTATAGGATTCTGAGGCATATAAATTTAAGAACCACTGCCTTAAAAGGCCTCAATTAGTCATGTTTGTGGTTTAAACAACAATCTTTCCAGAAAGATTTGTCCAAATTCTTGTTTCTGAATGAAGGTTTCCTTATGGATATTTCTTGTCAGAAATCTATCATTTTTCCAGTGACTCATTTATTGAAATCTGTCAAACTGCTGATTTTAAGAACATCGTTATTGCACCTGAATACTGGGGCAAAAGTACCCAAGACATTTGCATCTTAACATTTCTTCTGATAGTTATTAATTTAATGTTAATAAAATTTATGTTAATGTGAAATATCACACACTTAAATTAACTATTGCAATTAGTAGAAGAGGGCTATGTGACAAGGAAAAATACCATGAGAATAGATTGAAACATGCTGCAACATGACCTCAACTCTAGCTACCCTTCCTCTGATCATCTTGGCAAAGCTATTCTAGATAATCACTTTATTACTTTATACTCACAACCAATAATTTATAAAATATTTAAGAAAAATAATTAAATCCTCTTTAGATAAAGTAAAATAATTTGGTGAATAAAAATGAAAACAAAAAACACAAAAAAGTCACCTGCTGACAGTGAGATCCAGATGGATGAGGATATAATGGAGTATCTTCTGGTAGAGATGACTCATGCTCATCTGGGGCATCTTGGTCATCTGGCTCCTAATTTTAAATATTTAGAAATTAATAATTTGATTATGACAGCAACTTTAATTTATTTTAATCTCTTTCTGGATAAAATTTCTTAAAAATCTACAAGGCTGACCTCATTAACATTTTTTTCATTTAAAGCAAATACAATAATTAACAGAGGAAAAAAATAGACTTTCCTATATATATATATACATATATATATATATTTTTTTTTTGTTTTTTGATAATTTCACAGAAATACCTCCAAAAAATTCTAGCAAAGGAGTTAATAAACTCCTTTGATTACTAAAAAACAAATCAAGCAACAATATACATTAAAGCCAACAAAATAACAATACACATTTTTTAATACAATGAACCCTGGCCTATAAAAATAAAAATTACTTTTCTTTCTTCCATTTTTATCTGCTGCCCATTGGTGGCTTTTTTTACCTCCTCTGGACAGAGTTCACAAGCTTTTGCAAGTGTCATCCTCGCACTATGTGATCTTTCTAAGAAATAACCATTTGATGTTTCATTGCTTTGCACTGGAGGAGACCAATTATTATAAGCATATTGAGGATTGCCAGTGTATGGTCTTCTTTCAAGTTCATCTCCAAGCCATTCCACTGCCCAGGTCCACTTTCTTTTAAGATCTCCATTACCCTTGAAAAGAAAATAAAACTGTGTGAAAAAATTTAGAATAATTTTCAATGTTAACTTAAATTTCAAGTCCAAATTTTCACAAGTCTTTTAAGGCAGTCTTTTACAGATTACTACATGATTTAAGAAAAAAATTCTCACCTGTAATATTTGGTAAGCAATGGGACAATTGCTAAAGAGTGCTACCATGCATTTTATACATTGGTATGCTCTTTTTTGATAGTGATTCTTAGAGCGCTGGATTGTATCAAACAAACCATCTCGATCATCTGGGATTCCTTTAAGTGCATTATGAATTCTAAAAAGAACCAGACATAAAAATTTATAATATCTACTAGCTAACACTGTGCCTAGTATCATTCAATACATGTTTTGATGTAAGCATCTAACCTATTTACTTCTAGAGTTACTTACCTGAGTATGCAGCATGATAAATAAACCCACTTAATAAATGAGAAAATAAGTACAGAATTCAGCTTGCCTAATGTCATAAAGCTAGGAAGTTGGGAAGATTGCTAAATTGTGACCTGAGTCTGAAGTCTCACACAAATTACTGTCAATCCATAATTATTTTGCTATCTCACAGTTTAAGTGCATTATCAGTGGTAAATTAAGGATACCAATATTACATTATTTTTGTTAAAGTTAACTACAACTATGTCTGCATGACTGCTTCACTTGAGAAATTTACTCTGGAGTTAGATCATTTTTAAAATTTATTTTATTATTTACATATTATTATTATTATTATTTGAGAGAGAAAGAGAGAAAGAGTGCACAAGCAAGGGTGAGGGGAGGAGAGTGAGATAATCTTTTTTTTTTTTTTTTTTAAAGTGTACGTGTTGGGGTGCCTCAGTTGATTAAACGTCTAACTTTCTCTCAGGTTATGATCTCATGGCTGGTGAGTCTGAGCCTCATGCCAGGCTCTCTCCTGACAGCTCACAGACTAGAGCCTACTTCAGATTTTGTCTCTAAATTTTTTTTGTACATTCATTTATATTTGTAAGGAGAGACAGAAGAGAGACAGAGCATGAGCCGAGAAGGAGCAGAGAGAGAGGGGGAGACACAGAATGTGAAGCAGGCTCCAGGCTCTGAGCTGTCAGCACAGAGCCCAATGAAAGGTTCGAACTCATGAACGTTGAGACCATGACCTGAGGTGAAGTCAGATGTTTAACTGGTATTTATTTTTAAGAAGAGAGAGGGTGTGTGTGTGAGAGCAAGTGGGGGGATGAGCAGGGAGAGAATCCCAAACCGCATTCTGGTGCTTAAACCCATGGCCCTGGCTGGGATAATGACCTGAGCCAAAACCAGGAGTAGTACATTCAACTGACTGAGCCACCCAGGTGCCCCCAGATAATTTTTTTCTAATACTGCAGATTCCAGTGACTGTGCAAGTGGAAGTAATCTGACAGTACAAAATGAACCTGAAATCTACACCATTAAAATACATGCACAGTGGATAAAGCAATCTTTTTGGCAAGAGTCATCTTGGATGATTAGTGATTTCAATGCAGTTCTAACCAAATCTCAGTATAACATTTTATACAGCCACTTATATCTTGTTCTTCTCAAAAACAAACTAAAAACTATTTATGGGCAAACAGATGCCTTATTTCTTGTCACGGAGGACCTAGTTTAGAAAGTTCTCCTTTTCATCATTTATTTTACTTATTTTACATCATTATATTCCAAATCAAAAACAATTTTTTGGTATTGTGACTTTCTAAAGTTTATGTAGGTAATATCTATCCTCATTGTGGGGCTTGAACTCAGAACCCAAATATCAAGAGTTGCATTCCAAGCCACACCACCATTACTTCAACTGTTTATTATATATAACTAATCCATATTGTGTTTGTCCTGTTGTCTTGGCACAATAGTAGACACTTTGTAAATATCACCTATTGCTTAGTGAATAAACTAAAGCTAATGTTCATTAAATGAAACATTATGGCTCATAATAAAAATACTGATTTCTTCACAAAGCCCACTATTTTATGTATTAATCCAGAATTTATACTTTTACTATATTTGCTTGGATGAAACAAGATGGCTGAGTAGGATTCATGTGTCTAAAGCATACATAACAATACACACAGTAAACAAAATAAGTTCTTTACACTAAAAGTAAAAATTACATCCCATTAAAATAAGCATCTTACAACATTTCAAACTCCCAGGATGCCTTGGTGCCTCAGTTGGTTAAGCATCTGACTCTTGGCTTTGGCTCAGGTCCTGATCTCACAGTTTCATGAGTTTGAGCCCCACATTGGGGTCTGTGCTGACAGTGTGATGGAGCCTGCTTGGGATTCTGTCTCCCTGTCTGCGCCCCCCCGACTTATGTTGTCTTAGTCTCTCTCTCAAAATAAATAAATAAACTCAAAAAAAAAAAAAAAAGTCAAATTTCCTCATGATACTGAAATAGGTACTGAGTAATAAATGATTGTAAGTTGGAGCTTGTTATACTTTTATCTCACGGTGACTGAGATAATGGCATTTAAACATTAACTGACGGGGCGCCTGGGTGGCGCAGTCAGTTAAGCGTCTGACTTCAGCCAGGTCACGATCTCACGGTCTGTGAGTTCGAGCCCCGCGTCGGGCTCTGGGCTGATGGCTCAGAGCCTGGAGCCTGTTTCCGATTCTGTGTCTCCCTCTCTCTCTGCCCCTCCCCCGTTCATGCTCTGTCTCTCTCTGTCCCAAAAATAATAAACGTTAAAAAAAAAAAAAAAAAAAAGAAGTAAAAATGTATTTGGCTGCTAGCAATTTCAGTTATTTTTAGAATCTAAAAAAAAAATGTAAGTATTCTGGTAGCAAAAAGTATGTATCTACCTGTGAGTCTGCCAAGAATCTTCAATAAGTAAAATCTGCAAAAGTAAATCCAAGTATGGCCGAAGTTCGTAAGTGTATGAATATGCAACCTAAAACAATAAAACATAGCTGAGTTCCTAATTTAAGGGAATCATGAATCAAGTTATGGACATATCAATATTTATTTTCCATTAACCTGCCAGAGAAGTTCGCTGAGGACAGTGGATGAGAACTGAGGATTCTCCCAGCAGCAAAAACGAAGCAATTTGATGGTTTCCTCTGAGTTACTGCAGTCTTCAATAATTTTCTTCACATAACTTGTTCTCACAAATAAAAGGTCTGCCACATTCTGCTGAATTGGCATTATAGGCTGTGATAAATTAGGATCACCAAAAGGATTGGGAAGAGGGGGATTACCTAGAATAGATTTGTCATCAATGAAAAGCCAATAAACTTCTATACAAAATTAAGATACTGAATGTTTTACATGAAAAACTGATTATAAATTAACTTTCCTAAGCTCAACAAAACATTAAAATGATCAGATATATACCAAGATGGGAAGATGCAAAAAACCATGTTTTTTTACCAAGTTAAAATTCTGAAGTAACCATTTCATAAATAAGGCATTTATCACATTAGGGAGTAAATTAAAAAAAAATCTTCTAACACGTGGAACAACTTAATGGTTTAAAAACATAGAAGAATGGACCTTCAGACTCTTACTTCATTTTTATAAATATTCAGAATTTTAATTAAGTACTATAGTAGCCTACCATTAATTTTAAATCATTGTACAGAATAAAACATTTTACTTTACCATTGATTGAAGACTGCATTCTTGATGAGACATTGCAACAGCGGATCAGCTGAGACACTACTGAGTATAACTTGCCCAATTCAGCATACTGATATTTGATTGGAGGACCTGGTCCTTCATCTAAAGATACCAGCATGAATGTAGCAGGTACACTCAATTTCAAAAGCTGTGTCTTTTCTGCCATACCTATAAAAAAAAGGGAGAAGAATAATGTGCAGGAGAAATAAAGAAACAAAAACCAATTAGAATGGCAAGTACTGAATAAAAAATAATTAATATACTTGCTTATAATTTTTATGATTAAAGCTCATTGTGTAAGCTGAAGAAGTGCAGACTGCATAATTGCTGAAAGTACATTGATTTAGTTTATTCTAACTGTGAAACTGTGGCATTTTGATTATACTGAGCTCTAAGGTAGGATACTGTTTGGGGCCTAGATAGCAACTCTCATCAACATATGGTAAAGTGATAAAGACAGAAACAAAATTAAATGAGAAATTAAATTTCTTGGGGCACCTGGGTGGCTCAGGCCATGATATCACAGTCTGTGAATTCAAGCCCCATGTCGGGCTCTGTGCTGACAGCTCAGAGCCTGGAGCCTGCTTTGGATTCTGTGTCTCGCTCTCTCTCTGCCCCTCTCCCACTCATACTCTGTATCTCTCTCTCTCTTTCTCTCAAAAATAAATGTATTAAAAAAAATAAAAAAAAAATTAACCTTCCCAAATGGACTCCTCCTCTTAGGTTTCCTCTGGGCAAATGGCACTATTATACCTTGGTCATTTTTATTTTTTTTTTTTTTTTTTTAAGATTTTAATTTTTTAAAGTAATCTCTATACCCTATATGTGACTGTAACTCCCACACCAAGATCAAGAGTCACATGGTCTACTCATGGAGCCAGCCAGGCACACCTACACAATGGTTTTAAACATCTCTTCTCTGGTCAAATATCCAACCTTCAAGTTCTGATTTTCTTATAATGAACTTCTAAATCTGTCCATGTTCTAAATCTAAATCTGTCCAGTCTATATATAAAGCAGCAATGATCTTCTCAGCTTATAGATCATTGTTTTACAATGTTTTGCTCCACTGTAATCCAGTTTTCACTGCAACCTTAATTTTTTTAAATGTTTATTTCTTGAGACAGAGCATGAGCAGGGGAGGGGCAGACAGACAGGGAGACACAATCTGAAGCAGGTTCTATAGAGACTGACAGGGGTCTTAAACTCATGAACAGTGAGATCATGACCTGAGCCAAAGTCGGATGCTTAACTGCCTGAGCCACCCAGGCACCCCTATTCAGGGTAATCTTTCTAAGGTAAAGATTAATTAAGTAGGCCCTCCTTATTTTCAAGGATTATGTTCCAAGACTTCTAGTAGGTTCCTAAAGCCTAGTGAACTAGTAGTGAACCCTATATATGTTAACTTTTTTCCTATACTCACATGCCTACTTTGTAAATTAGACATGGTGATTAACACCAAAAACAATAAAATAGAATTATAACATAATGTAGTAAATTATATGGATGTGATCTCTTTCTCTCAAAATCATCTTATTATGCTGTACTCACCATTCTTGTGATGATGTAAATGAGATGATAAAAATGCCTGTGTAATGAGAACTAGCAAGGTGTATCCTGCTGTGATATAGTGTTAGGCTACAACTGACCTGACAGTACCTCAAGGGGAGGACTATATGCTTCCAGATCATGGTTGACTGTGTACATATTGAAACCACACACAGCAAACTGGAGAAGCAGTCTATTGGTGGTCTACTATGGTATAATGGCCTTCAATGCCCTAAATCAACTATAGACTTTCTCACAAGACTTGTCAAAAGACCATGGGGTTACAGTATCTTACTAATTTCTTCTTCTACCTCATATCTTTCACCAATTGAAGTCAGACTGAGTAATTTCATTATCTAAGGAGCCCTTCACTCTAGTTACCAATGAATTCATTTTCTCCAGCAAGCCCTTTCTTACTAAGTGTAGTTCAGATATTCCTTGGATGTACATATTAGCATTTTGTATTTTCCCTTGTTTCCTATCCAATTAAAATTCCTTTATGCATTGTAGCATTCCCAGGACCACAATAAAGATAGGTTTGCATTGTTTTATGTGAAATTCAAAAAGATTGATAAACATGGGATGCCTGGGTACTCTGTTGGTTGATGGTCTGACTCTAGGTTTTAGCTCTAGACATGGTCTGACAGTTCATGGGTTCAAGCCCCGCATCAGGCTCTGTGAGGGCACTGTGGAGTATGTTTGGTATTCTCCCTCCCACATCTCTGTCCCTTCTCACTTGTGTGCTCTCTCTCAAAATAAATAAACTAAAAGCAAACAAACAAAAAAGGACACACTTAAAAAAAAGGGTGAAAATATTGATGAAGTTTAAAATAATGTTCGTGCCATGACACACTTTTTGGTGAAATTTGTTTGACCTGTAATGAGACCACTAACCACTGTCACAGAATGAGTATTGATTACTGAAATACTCACATGTTTGATTACAGGGTGATGCTGGAGACCTTACTGAGAAAGTCAAATGTGTGGCAAATGAACTGTTTTACCTTGCTAAAATCCAAAAAAAGTTTAAAACTAAGCTACATCTGGCTTTAATGACTTAATGTTAATATTTATCAATCCATATATTTATGGAAATAAAGATTATACTACGGACCAATAATAAATGACTTGTGACCAACTGTTTAAAATATGATTTCTGTGAGGGCTTAAATTTGATAGTTTTGTATTAAAAACAGGAATGAAAACAAGGATTTATTTATTTACTAAATGTATTTTTGAGAGAAAGAGAGTGAGTGCATGCATGCATATAAGCGGGAGAGGGACAGAAAGAGAGGGGACAAAGGATCCAAAGCAGACTCCGCACTGACAGCAGTGAGTCTGATGAGGGGCATGAACTAACAAACTGTGAGATGGTGACCTGAGCTGAGCTTGGATGCTTAACCAACTGATCCACGCAGGTGCCCCAATACTGCAAAACTTTTAACTAGACTACATCTGAAAACATTAGTAATTTTGAGCTATTGATGCATCAACACCTGAATAACTAACATTGCAATTTTATGCTTGTAAATGCAACATAGTTACTTTTTCTTTTCTCTCTCTCTCTCTCTTTTTTTTTTTTTTTTTTTTTTGAGAGTGGGAGGGGCAGAGAGGGAGAGAAAGAGGGAATCTCAAGGAGGTTCCATACCCAGCATGGATCCAATGTAGGGCTTGATCTTAGGGCTGTGAAATCAAGAACTGTGCCTAAATCAAGAGGTGGATACTTGGGACACCTGAGTTGCTCAGTTGATTGAGCATCTGATTTTGGCTCAGGCCATGAACTCACAATTTGTGAGTTCAAGCCCCACATCAGCCCCATCTCTGTTAGTACAGAGCCTGCTTCAGATCCTCTGTCCCATCCCTGTGTGTGCCTGGCTCATACTCTAACATAAACATTAAAAAAAACAAAAAACAAAACAAAAACAAGTTGGACACCTAATTGCCTGAGTCAACCAGGAGCCACTGCTCTTTCTCCTCTTAATAAATGTGACCTAAGAGAATACAGAAAATTTTAGAAAATTTCTTATAAATTTCTTGATGATCCTTCCATTCATTTAGAAAACATGTTTACTGTGAAAAAGGCCCTCATCACCAGAATTTTATAATCTAGTTGTTGAGCAGCAAGACTAGACTTAAAAACAAATCAAAACAAAAATGGAATGAGCATCAGAGTATAATAAAACATACACCATAATATTTTAGGTAAGCACTCTGGAGCCACTGAGAAGAAATGAAGAGAAGTGTATTTTGATAACAATGATATTGATAATGATTTCAACAGAATTTAAGTGCATAACTTATACACAGTTTTAGTGAATTGAATTGATTTTATTTTAACAAAAACAGGTATAGGCCAACGTTTTTAGGTAGTGATTCTTAAAGCTGACAAATACAACCACTTTCCTTTGAAAACAGTTTTTCCTAGCTCTAGGAATTCTGATTCATATCATGTAGGATATAGCCTGTGCATCATTTTTTTAAAACAAGCATTAAGAGATAAAAACATGAACCAGACACATTTTTCTGAACTACAGTCCAAGATAAGGACTGCTACTGAAAAGCTAATCAGGGGTACCTCGGTGGCTCAGTCACTTAAGCATCTGATCTCGGCTCAGGTCATGACCTCACAGTTCCTGAGTTCAAGCCCCTCATTGGACACTGCTGTGAGGACAGAGCCCGCTTTGGACCCTCTGTCCCTCTGTCTGACCCTCCCATGCTCATGTTTTCTCTCTCAAAAATACACAAACACTAAAAATAAAAAAATAAATAAAAAATACAAAAAAATACAAAAAGTCTGCAATGGATTTTAACATTTATATAAACTTGGAATACTGCTTCTATTTCAGAAGGAATTAGATCTCATCATTACATTAAAATACCTTCATCATTCAGTATTAAACATGAAATAATACATTAAATAAGTTATGAAAAGTTTTTACCTAAATTGGCATACATTACAAACAGATTGAAATATTGCTGTAAATGACGGCCATGCTCTGAAACTTCCCTTCTGAGGAGATTTAATACTGCTCTTAGTAAGTGATCACTCAAACTTAAGTTATCACATGCCTATAAAAGATAAATATTTAATTAGCACCATATGGAGAAAAGGATTCTTATATATATGTTTGCATCATGGATACGTTTGTGCTATGACTGCATTAAGCAGAAATATGGGAAAGGAAATTACTAAAAACAGTTGCTTTTTGAGAGGGAACAAAAAGTTAAGAACTTCATTGCAGATGCTCAACACTTTTATGCTCAACAAGCTATTTAAAACATTTAAATTTAGCAATTTATAAAAGTAAACCTTCATTAAACATATTAAAACATATATAATCTGAAGACCTATTGCATAACTAGAAGTAACTGAACAGAAAAAATTTTCCTTATATTTTGAAGGTGCCCAATAATCATTACTCACTGCTGTGAAACAACTGTAATAAACTAAAAAAATGCACACATGCATATATGGTATATATATTAAACAGATGTTTAGTGATTTGATCTTGTAGGAAAGATCAAATACAAATTAATACAAATTAACTGTATTTCATTGTTAGAAAAAAACTTCCAATTACCTGACCAGAAAGCCCGGGAGATGTAAATGATGAAGGACAAGGCCCATCTTGCAAAGAAAAATGTGCAATAAATACTATAAGTTTTGCAAATGCACCCCTCACTTCTGCACTAGGGCACTCAAGAAGGTATTCAGAGAAGCGATTTGAAACATTAAAAAGAACATTATGAGCAAACCAAAAACGCACATTTTTGCTATGACGGAGTAGAATGCACAGTGCATCGTACCTAAAACAAGAAAAATACATGAATATCAACTTTTTATTAATGTGCTTCTGTTTTGATTTCTACAGTGAACCAACAGATTTCTATGAATCAAATAAAGAAGAAAATTCGCCTTAACAATTAATGGTCATAGTTGAATTAAATGAGAACCTGTCTAGGCTTTTGCAAATCTGTTACCAAATCTATTATCAAAATCCATCATGGGGGTGCCTGGGTGGCGCAGTCGGTTGAGCACCCGACTTCGGCTCAGGTCATGATCTCGCGAGGTCTCGCGTGATCTCGCGTGATCTCCCATGAGTTCGAGCCCCGCGTCGGGCTCTGGGCTGATGGCTCAGAGCCTGGAGCCTGTTTCCGATTCTGTGTCCCCCTCTCTGCCCCTCCCCCGTTCATGCTCTGTCTCTCTCTGTCCCAAAAATAAATAAATGTTGAAAAAAAAAAAATCCATCATGTTCCTCATGGAGTGGTCTTATATTCTCAAAGATGCTGAAAACAACTGTTAGATCAGTGTGTTCTCTGTAACTTTACAATTAAAAATGTAAGACCATAAGTACTTAAAAACATCTTGTTTTTAAACGTAAGCCAGAATTCCATCTAGAAGATAATTTCATGATGAAACAGTAAGAGATACGATACAGTTTAACAGAAATAGGGGCCAATATATGACTAAAAGAAGGCACGTTGATTTTAATATTCTTTTCAACATTACTACCAAATCTTTATCCTGTATTTGAAGTAAGATTTTTATGGCTAGGGAAAAATTAAGCAGTGCTATAAAGATTCAAACAAACTATTAACAATAATATGAATAAAATCCAAACCCATGTACCAATCACCGGCAGGGCCACGGATGATTTTCTTGGTATGAAATCCAGTGGTAAAGAGGAATCTAGCTGCAAGCTGAATACTAATCATACTGATTTCTTCTGCTTCAGGCAACAAGTGATCTTGTCCTTAAGAAACATACATATAATCAAATACATTTTTGTTTACATTTGTTTGAACAAATGCTCCACATTAGAAAGACTGAGTAATCTTTAGTGGTTACCTTAGCACTTCAACAAACCATGTTTGAAACTAATGCTTGTTCAAAAAACACTTACAGATAAAAGCTCTTCTAATGTTTCTAGATATGATTATCAGTATTCAAAAATACAGGGATCTTAAATATTTGACTTTAACTGGAACTAAAAATGCTGACATAGTTAAAATAAAATGAGCCTAAATCATTTTATGGGGAAAAAAAAGGATACAAGAAAAATATTAAATATGTATTTATCGCTGATAAAAAATTCTGTAAGTGAAACAAAAATTACTCTTTACTGATAAGAAACTGAATTGCAGAAACTTACCTGGAACAGGGCTTAGATAAATACTATTACATGTAAGCAGTTTTTTCACAAACTGAAAATACTCTAAACTGTACTGCATTCGGTTATGCATAAACTGCACATTTTGTTTTCGGACACTTCTCTCAATGGCTGGTGACATGATTTGATGGGGTCTTGTGATAGTTAGCTCTGATATGTATCTTATCATCTCATCATCTTGGTCTATTGTGTCCATTCGTTCATAAAAGAGTATATAAGCATTCCACCATCTTTTCTGTCTCCTGTATGACATGTGCTTCATCATATGATCAAATACTTCTCCCATGTACTCTCCACCAAAACACTGATTTTTCATTTCTTCGTCATCATCCATTTTACATTCTGTTACATCTCCATCATCAAATTTATACCAGCGATTTCTCTCACCATCTTTGCCATTTCTCTGAATGATGTAAGAATAATAATGTCCACCACTTGCTTGACCACTGTGTACAAGCACACCTACAAGTCTGTATCTTGTGCTTCCTGTTTTCTCACTTTCAGACTCCTCATTCTGTTGTATCAACTGACTGTCTGTTTTTACGTTATCTCCTTCCAGCTTCGCAACACCTGGTACTGTGTAAGGTTCCATGTCCAGCTCTCGTGGAAATTCAAAATAATCATTGAATTTAATTGCACACTCTCTTTCCCAATCATAGTCAAATCGTTTCAATTGGATAGCAAGAACAGGAGGCAACTTTTTAATTAGCAAGCGCTTTACTGTATCAACCTATAAAAAACAGAATGAGACTTTATGATCTAAATTTATTTACAAATAGATGAGTAAATAGTAATGAACACAATGAATATCATATGTTACTACTTTTTCAAAACACTTAAATTTTTTTTTTTTAATTTTTTTTCAACATTTATTTATTTTTGGGACAGAGAAAGACAGAGCATGAACGGGCGAGGGGCAGAGAGAGAGAGGGAGACACAGAATCGGAAACAGGCTCCAGGCTCCGAGCCATCAGCCCAGAGCCCGACGCGGGGCTCGAACTCACGGACCGCAAGATCGTGACCTGGCTGAAGTCGGACGCTTAACCGACTGCGCCACCCAGGCGCCCCACAAAACATTTAAATCAAACCTTAAAATATGTAATTATGATCTTATGTGAAACAGGAAATTAGTGATACAGAAACTAATGGCTATTTCCATATTTCATGTTACTTTTCTGATGTTTAATTTTTATGTTAATGAACAGAATCTGGTATGAACAAACCCAAGAAACTGTGCGTACAATATCATCTAATACATACGACATTTTAGATGCCACATAATGTGCTAAATGCTGCACACACAGTAATGTGTTAATTCTGTGTTCTGAAAAGGTCCTTAGTTTAATAAGTATCTGGGGGAAAATAGTGGCAGGATGTGTGAAAAACAAAATGCTTCAGACAAAACTATCTGAGATCAGGTAGCAGAAAATATTGTGGCTTCAGAGGCCATAATCTAAATGCGTTTTAATGTCAGAATAATACGGGTCATTAGGGAGATGACAAGGTGGAGCTCAGAAAAATATTTCCATAATACGTGTCTTCAAAAACATGTTATCATTCCATCTCATAAACTGTTTAATAGACTAAAATAAAATCAGTTGGATGGGCTGAAAAATCGAATCTGGTGTTTAAAGATGCAAGTGGTTCTGTAAATCTGATGTAACCAAATAAAATAAGCACACATATTCTTTTAAACATGTTCTTCTAAACATGAAGAGTAATCTAGAATATAAAAAGGAACAGTGTCCTTGATTATCAGCAATTCTGCTTTGAGGAATTCCACAGCAATTGTAACTGCAAAAATATATCAACCAAATGAAAACATTTTTCCTAGTCCTGGCATTATTTTCTCTCAGTCGTTCCCCTGATAAATCTTTATTTTATTTTTTTTTCCTGTCAAACCCTTAAGTAAATCATCTCAACTGCCTCTCTGCCACCACTGCTACAAAGTAGAGACAGGAGAGATGTAAATTTTGAGGTTTAATAGAAGCAACTATGATGTCTTCCAGTTCTGTTAAATGTTAATTCCTGATTTGAAACTACTAGACAATACATACCTTTTTATCACATTTTTCACATCGATAAGCGTTTGCACCTTCCAATAAATCTCCTTTGATATACTGCTCCAAAGAATCAAGAAGGTTTTGGTGATTTCTAATATCTACATTCAGAGTTGTAAAAGATTCTTCACACTCGTATCTAAAGATATTATTTTAAGAGACAAAAGAATTTATTCCTTGGGTTTCTAATAATTTTTAGTTGTACACTTGATACAAAATACATTTCAACTATTTATTATATAATGTCAGATACATTAGCCATAGTTATTAGTAAGTTTCCAGTTACCACTTACTTTTCTGTAGGCAATACAGATTTTTAAAAAAAATTTTTAATTTTGTAGGTAATCTCTATACCCAGTACAGGCCTCAAATTCATGACCCCAAGATCAAGAATCTTCCACTCTACTGAGTCAGCCAGGCAACACTGTATTAAATTCTTTAAACAAACAAACAAAAAAATAAATAAAAAAATAATTTTTTTTTTAACGTTTATTTATTATTGAGAGAGAGAGACAGAGCATGAGCAGGGGAGGGACAGGGAGAGGGGGAGACACAGAATCCGAAACAGGCTCCAGTCTCTGAGCTGTCAGCACAGAGCCCGACGCGGGGCTAGAACTCACAAACTGTGAGATCATGACCTGAGTTGAGTGTCTCAACCAACTGAGCCACCCAGGCGCCCCCCAAATTTTTTTTTTAACGTTGGCTAACTAAAATTTAAATTAAAAAAAAAATAAAAAAAGTAATAGCAATGGAATCAGCATGCCACGTGATTTTCCATAAAAGAAACTTGCAGGAATACCTGATGACACACACTAAATAAACTCAGGAAGTTGATAGTTTAAGAATACATTCTCAACCATTACATTTACTCATCCAACAGATACATTAAGAGTGCCTCATGTATTAAAGCACAAGGGGATATTATGTTTTAGACACAGTCCTTTAGATTTAGAAGCCTGTAACTTAAAAAGAGAAAACAAGTGTACAAGTATCTATGAATGACTCATTACTACTGTAATAGAAACTGCACACAAGGAGGAAAAAAAACTTTCAGAGAATAAATGGAATTGAGTGTTTCTGCAAAAAAACAGGACTCTCTAAGAAACCAGTGCTCTATAATATTGAAAAGAGTTGGAACTCTAGCATGAAACCCCCTAATTTATCTAGTGATAGTAACATTAGTTGAAATTAGTTTCAAATTTACTTAATTTGCACTTTACTTTTACTTAATAAAGCAATAATTTACAACTAAGTTTGAGAACTGATAAAAAAAAAAACACACTGAGGACTGCTGGATACTTTTTATTGCCCATCTGATGTAAAATATCTTTCATAAGAATGAAACACTGGCTAAACCAGGTGAATAAATGTCTTGCTCCCCACCAACCTTTTTCCAAAAGAATGGCACTAGGACATGATAAAAATTTCTCAGTTATGTAATACTATCTTTCTCTAAACATTTCCCTATGTTAAAAAGAATCTGCTTTACCTACTATACCCAGCTAATGTTTATAAAGTAACGGAATGGCATATAGTTTGTAGAATAATAGACTACAGAAAACACTCTTATTGTGATTATTTTGGTGAGAAAGGATTTGAAATCAACACTTATAAAAACAACAGTTAAGCCCCAAACTAAAGCTTATATACCACAGACACAAATGCATATCCATCAGCAAACTTTCTGAAATATTAATGCTAACCAAGGGTCACTGTTTATTTCCATTAGAAACTCTTGATAAATCAATTTGTTTTTAAAATTAATTTTTAAAAACATAATCTTGGCCCTTTATCTGGGTTTAAAACCATAACCTTAGGGGTATCTGGGTGGCTCAGTCAGTTCAGTGTCTAACTTTGGCTGAGGTCATGATCTCATGGTTTGTGTATTTGAGCCTCACATTGGGCTGTTTCCTCCTCTCTCTCTGCCCAGTCCTGCTCGAGTGGTCTCTCAAACACACAAACACACAATACCAAAATCAAGAGTCACATGCTCTACTGATTGAGCCAGCCAGGTGCCCCAAATCAATTTCTTTTTAACTCCCAAACAAAATAATGCCTTGTGAAATGTTGCCTAATGGTTTTATGCGCAAACATAATGAACCTATCTCAAGAATGACAAGGATCAATGGTAATTTAAAAGTTAGCTTTTATATTTGTACAGGAAATAATGCCCCACACCTGCCAGTTAACTTCTAGGTTTACTATATTTAAGATATTTCAATTTTAATTTTGATGATGACATAAATCTCTCAATGTAGATGTAGGGAAAATGACATAACAAAAGATACAAAAATGTAAGAGAAAGTAGTGAGATATTCAATAGGATAAAAAGTGAAAAGACAAACACTTGGTTATAATATAGAATTGTAACTCATTCACAATCCTAGGCATTTAGTAGTATTTGGTACACTGTGCTTTCCTACATAAGCAAAAGTAAAAATTTCATTTACACTATTAAAAAAGAAAAGAAAAAAAGGACTAATGCAAAGCAGATACTAAAAACCTTAATTAATTGTGCTCATTTTGGCGGCACATATTCTAAAATTAGAACAATAAAAATCTTAATTACCACTTACCTATGGGGGCAGCCTTGACAAATCTTCTGATCAGCAAAGGAACCTCCCAAGACTTGACTTAGCATAGCTGGATGTCCTAAAGCTTTTAAAGCTTCATCTAAGCTATCCACTAAGGAATTAAAAAATTCTAAGGCATCATGTTGTTCACGTAAATTAACAGGTTCACCCCAAAGTCTGAGGAAAAAACAGAATAAACTTAAGTACTATATTATATATCCCCAGAATATCCATATTTTATTTTTCATAACCATAAGAAAAATGTCAGAAACTTAAGTTGAGCCTTAGATAGGAAGTGGAAATAAAGAAATAAACACTATCTCTTGAGTGGCAATGATTACTGAAAGTGAAGCTTACAGTAATAATTACGCTTCATGAAAGGATTATCATGAAACTATGGGTGGCAGGCTTTGAGAATCATGTCCTTTTTATAAAACACTGTATTTGGGCATTCTGAATTCAAGTAAAGATACCATTAACATGAAAATGACAACCCTAGGGTTGTCACAATTACTAGATTGACATTTAATTCTGCTTAAATCTTACATGCTATCTTGTAAAGTCCATAGCCATTTATTATTAACTAAAGGGATTTTTTTTTTTTCAAATGAAAACAGAGAAGAGTTAATGTTGTAGAATTAATGTATTCCCAGTAATCCCAATGAATTTAAAATTTAGGCAAGGAATGACTCGCTGGCTCAATCAACAAATTGATATCAACAGATACAATCAAAAGATAATATAAAATAAAACACAATTTAGGCAAACAATCCTGAGAAAAATACCAATAGTGTGAACAAAAAAAAAATGAAAACTATTTGCTGCTAACACCCATTTCATCTTGGATGGTATTAATACTTTTTAACAGTTATAGAATAATATATATTAAGAGGATAAAATATATTCATTTGACCAAAACATGGTAAAATATTAACTTTGCTGAGGAAGTTTATTGTGTTTCATTTGTGTGTGGTGTACTTTTGTAACTTAAAAACTAGGTATTTTTTATTTTTAGATGGTTATTTTTAAAAATTAATTTTGGGTGTGCTTGGGTGGTTAAGCACCTGACTACAGCTCGGATCATGATCTCACAGTTTGTGGATTTGCCCCACGTCGGGCTCTGTGTGGAGAGCTCAGAAGCCTGGAGCCTGCTTCAGATTCTGTATCTCCCTCTTTCTGTCTCTCCCTAGCTTGCACGGTCTCTCTGTCTCTCAAAAATAAACATAAAAAAAATAAATAAATTTACATACAGTAACATTCAATCTTTCTGAAGCACAGTAATGACTACCACAATCAAGATACCAACAATACTTCAGTCTTTACCCACCGAAATCTGCTAAAGCTACTATGTTAGTAGTCAAACTGTGCCATAGCCTTAATTTCTTAAAACCAACTTTTTTTTTAGTTTTACAGTATTCGAAGTACTGTTCTCCAAAGTTACTTGAATTTGTTCTTTCAACTTTTCTTAAGTGATTGGATCATTTTGAGACAACTGCAGAATCACAGAGTTCTAAGAAATAACACGAAATATGCCATCTGTGCCTACAGAATGTCACAATCAGGATATGGATAGTAGTACAAACTCCAATTTTACTAAGATTTCTCTAGGTGTACTTCTACTCATATTTCTGTGGTATTTAGCTATATGCAAAACAAAACAAAACAAAACATTTAAAGATTTGATTTTTGAATCGATCTCTCCACATATTGTGCGGCTTGAACTCATGAATCTGAGACCAAGAGTTGCATGCTCTACTGGCTGTGCCAGCCAGGTGCTCCAAGCTATATGCAACAACAAAAAAATTCAAAAGAAAAAAAAATTGTTTATTTTTGACAGAGAGCAAGCGGGAATGGGCAGAGAAAGGGAAACACAGAATCTGCAACAGGCTCCAGGTTCTAAGCTTTCAGCACAGGGCTCAACACGTGGCTTGAACTCAGGAACTGTGAGATGACCTGAGCCAAAGTTGGATGCTTAGCCCACTGAGCCACCCAGGTGCCCCACAAAAAATTCTTAGATGTTTATCCATTTGTATTTGTGATAGAGAGAGCATGTCATCACATGTGAAAGCAGGGGGAGGAGCAGAGAGAGGGGGACAGAGGATCTGAAGCGGGCTGTGCTGACAGCAGAGACCTGATGTGGGTGCTTGAACTCCCTAGTAGTGAGACCATGACCTGAGTTGAAGCTGAACACTTAAACTACTGAGCTGCCCATGCGCATCAGTAAGCAATTTTTTACTTCCTGTGTATCTGTTGTGTCCACCCTATGGTCAAAATGCAGAACAGAACATTTATAATGATCTCTGAAGCACTAATTTACAATCACACCAATCTATCTGCCACTGATTCCTAATGTCTGGCAAACAGTAATATGTTTTCATTTCTAAAACTTTGTCATTTCAATTATTTTATGTGAAGGGGCACTTAGATGGCTCAGTTGGTTAAGTGTCCGACTCTTGGTTTTGGCTCAAGTTATGATCTCACAGTTTGTGAATTCTAGCCCTGTGTCAGTCCCTGTGTTGGGCTCTGCATTGACAGTGCAGAGTCTGCTCTCTGCCCCTGTTTTGCTCCATCTCTCCAAATAAATAAACTTAAAAAAATTTTTTATATGAAGAAAATTATATAGTGTGTACATCTTTTTCACTCAGCATAATACTGAGAATTCACCCAAGTTGTTGAAGGTACTAATAGTTCATTGCTTTCTGGTACCTAATATGATGTACCAATTCATTAAACTTACGGAGTTCTGGAAGAA
>NW_024419969.1:260637-264646 GCF_014898765.1 Herpailurus yagouaroundi | reverse complement strand
GTTTATGGCTATTTAGAGCTGCTTTGAATTACTGTGTACAAGTTTTGGTGTCAACCTAAGTTTTCTTTTCTCTGGGAAAACTGTGCATGACTGCAACTCCTGGATATATAAGAAACTGCCCAACCACTTTTCGGAATAACTGTATTATTTTATGTTCACAGCAGCAAAAGGTGACCCTATTTCTTGGCATCCTAGCCAGTAGTTGATGTTTCCAGTAACTGTAATTTTATCAATATATATGTGTACTGGTATCTCATGTACTGTCATCTCTTTACTTTTAAAAGTATTATTGGTTTATTTTGGGAAAGAATGAATGGGACCAAGGGAGTGGCAGAGACAGAGACGAGAGAGAATCTCAAGTAGGCTCTGTACTCTTAGTGCAGAGGGGCTCAAACTCACAAACCTAGAGATTGTGACCTGACCCGAACTCAAGAGTCAGATGCTTTGCTGACTGAGCAACCCAGGTGCCCCACATCTCTTTACTTTTAATCCACAGCATTAAATTTAAATTTGCATATACAGGCTGTATATAATTGGAGTTCTGATCTGACAACTTACAGCTTTTAACTGGATCAATTTCATTTTATATTACTACTAATATAACTGAATTTAAGCATAGAATTCTATTATTTTATTGTTTGTATATCAGTTTTTTCTTCCTTATCCTTTTGAGCATGACTTAGTTATGTAATTCTACTTCAATGAATATACTGGTTTTTTTAGACTTCTTTTTAAATTTTTTTTTTCAACGTTTATTTATTTTTGGGACAGAGAGAGACAGAGAATGAACGGAGGAGGAGCAGAGAGAGAGGGAGACACAGAATCGGAAACAGGCTCCAGGCTCCGAGCCATCAGCCCAGAGCCTGATGCGGGGCTCGAACTCACGGACCGTGAGATCGTGACCTGGCTGAAGTCGGACGCTTAACCGACTGCGCCACCCAGGCGCCCCTAGACTTCTTTTTATTTGAGAATGTACTTATCACCCCTTCACTACCGAAGAATATTTTCCCTGGATATAGAATGTTAGGCTAATTCTCAATAAGATACTAGCAAATCGAATTCAACGGCATATAAAAAGAATTATTCACCATGATCAAGTGGGATTCATTCCTGGGATGCAGGGCTGGTTCAACATTCGCAAATCAATCAACATGATACATCACATTAACAAAAAAAAAGAGAAGAACCATATGATCCTGTCAATCGATGCAGAAAAGGCCTTGACAAAATCCAGCACCCTTTCTTAATAAAAACCCTTGAGAAAGTCGGGATAGAAGGAACATACTTAAAGATCATAAAAGCCATTTATGAAAAGCCCACAGCTAACATCATCCTCAACGGGGAAAAACTGAGAGCTTTTTCCCTGAGATCAGGAACACGACAGCGATGCCCACTCTCACCGCTGTTGTTTAACATAGTGCTGGAAGTTCTAGCATCAGCAATCAGACAAAAACAGGAAATCAAAGGCATCAAAATTGGCAAAGATGAAGTCAAGCTTTCGCTTTTTGCAGATGACATGATATTATACATGGAAAATCCGACAGACTCCACCAAAAGTCTGCTAGAACTGATACATGAATTCAGCAAAGTTGCAGGATACAAAATCAATGTACAGAAATCAGTTGCATTCTTATACACTAACAATGAAGTAACAGAAAGACAAATAAAGAAACTGATCCCATTCACAATTGCACCAAGAAGCATAAAATACCTAGGAATAAATCTAACCAAAGATGTACAAGATCTGTATGCTGAAAACTATAGAAAGCTTATGAAGGTAATTGAAGAAGATTTAAAGAAATGGAAAGACATTCCCTGCTCATGGATTGGAAGAATAAATATTGTCAAAATATCAATACTACCCAAAGCTATCTACACATTCAACGCAACCCCAATAAAATTGCACCAGCATTCTTCTCGAAACTAGAACAAGCAATCCTAAAATTCATATGGAACCACAAAAGGCCCCGAATAGCCAAAGGAATTTTGAAGAAGACCAAAGCAGGAGGCATCACAATCCCAGACTTTAGCCTCTACTACAAAGCTGTCATCATCAAGACAGCATGGTATTGGCACAAAAACAGACACATAGACCAATGGAATAGAATAGAAACCCCAGAACTAGACCCACAAACTTATGGCCAACTCATCTTTGACAAAGCAGGAAAGAACATCCAGTGGAAAAAAGACAGTCTCTTTAACAAATAGTGCTAGGAGAACTGGACAGCAACATGCAGACGGTTGAAACTAGACCACTTTCTCACACCATTCACAAAAATAAACTCAAAATGGATAAAGGACCTGAATGTGAGACAGGAAACCATCAAAATCTTAGAGGAGAAAGCAGGAAAAGACCTCTCTGACCTCAGCCGTAGCAATCTCTTACTCGACACATCCCCAAAGGCAAGGGAATTAAAAGCAAAATTGAATTACTGGGACCTTATGAAGATAAAAAGCTTCTGCACAGCAAAGGAAACAACCAACAAAACTAAAAGGCAACCAACGGAATGGGAAAAGATATTTGCAAATGACATATTGGACAAAGGGCTAGTATCCAAAATGTATAAAGAGCTCACCAAACTCCACACCCGAAAAACAAATAACCCAGTGAAGAAATGGGCAGAAAACATAAATAGACACTTCTCTAAAGAAGACATCCGGATAGCCAACAGGCACATGAAAAGATGTTCAGCGTCGCTCCTTATCAGGGAAATACAAATCAAAACCACACTCAGATATCACCTCACGCCAGTCAGAGTGGCCAAAATGAACAAATCAGGAGACTATAGATGCTGGAGAGGATGTGGAGAAACGGGAACCCTCTTGCACTGTTGGTGGGAATGCAAATTGGTGCAGCCGCTCTGGAAAGCAGTGTGGAGGTTCCTCAGAAAATTAAAAATAGACCTACTCTATGACCCAGCAATAGCACTGCTAGGAATTTATCCAAGGGATACAGGAGTACTGAGGCATAGGGGCACTTGTACCCCAATGTTCATAGCAGCACTCTCAACAATAGCCAAATTATGGAAAGAGCCTTAATGTCCATCAACTGATGAATGGATAAAGAAATTGTGGTTTATATACACAATGGAATACTACGTGGCAATGAGAAAAAATGAAATATGGCCTTTTGTAGCAACGTGGATGGAACTGGAGAGTGTGATGCTAAGTGAAATAAGCCATACAGAGAAAGACAGATACCATATGGTTTCACTCTTATGTGGATCCTGAGAAACTTAACAGAAACCCATGGGGGAGGGGAAGGGAGAAAAAAAAAAAAAGAGGTTAGAGTGGGAGAGAGCCAAAGCATAAGAGACTGTTAAAAACTGCGAACAAACTGAGGGTTGATGGGGGGTGGGAGGGAGGGGAGGGTGGGTGATGGGTATTGAGGAGGGCACCTTTTGGGATGAGCACTGGGTGTTGTATGGAAACCAATTTGACAATAAATTTCATATATTAAAAAAAAAAAAATGTTAGGCTATTTTTCCTACTAGTGTCATACCAAGATATCACTGCAAAACGCAATGTACTAAAGCTTTCTGCCTTTGCTTTCTTCTATAAAAGTTTTATATTTTATAGTTTTATTTGGTATGCTTAGGTATTTGATCCATTTGGGGTCAATATTAATACATATGATGTAAGGTAAAGGTCAAATGGTAAAAATGAATGCTTGTTTTTTTTTTCTATTAAAAAAACTTAAAAAAAAATTCTTATTTAGTTTTGAGAGAGGGGCAGAGAGAGAGACACACACAGATTCCAAAGCAGGCTCCAGTTTCTGTGCTGTCAGCACAGAGCCCAACATAAGCTCAAACTTGTGAACTAGGATCTGAGCTGAAGTCTGACACTTAACCAAGGAGCCACCCAGGTGTCCCAAAAACTTCATTCTAAGATCAGGAGTGAGTCAGGGATGCCTATTTCTTCACTTCTATCAACACAGCACTGGCAGGTCTACCAAAAGATATCACACACACACACACACACACACACACACACACACACACACACACAC
>NW_024419969.1:257159-260627 GCF_014898765.1 Herpailurus yagouaroundi | reverse complement strand
ACACACACACACACACACACACACACACACACACACACACACACACAAACAAACAAACAAACAAAAACCTTTTAGCATTCAGCAAAAATACAGCCAAGTTGCAGGATATAAAAATCACCATGTAAAACCCAGTATGGGGGTTACTAATTAATGCATTTGGAGTTTCAATTTAGAAGGTAAAAAGTTCTGGATTTCAGTGATAGTGCACCAAAATATAAATGTGCTCAATGCCACTGCACTGTAAACCTAAAAGCATTTATTTTATTTATTAAAAAAATTTTTTTTCAACATTTATTTATTTTTGAGACAGAGAGAGACAGAGCACGAACAGGGGAGGGGCAGAGAGAGAGGGAGACAAAGAATCCGAAACTGGCTGCAGGCTCTGAGTGGTCAGCACAGAGCCCGACACGGGGCTCGAACTCATGGGCCATGAGATCATGACCTGAGCCGAAGTCCCAATGTCGGACGCTTAACCGACCAAGCCACCCAGGCACCCCAAACCTAAGAGCATTTAAAATGGGAAGTTTTTAAGCTATATGTAACATATATTGTTCTACAATAAAAAAATAATACATTAAAATAGAAACCGAAAAAGAAAAAATACCTAAATGAACCTTCAGCAAAATTTACAAGTTTTGTATATCAAAGGATACTACCAAATGAATGGAAAGCAAATCCACACAATGGAAGAAAATAGGTGTACATCATCTATAAGGGCCTAGTATGATGAATATACAAAGGACTGTTACAACACAACTACAAAAAGACAATGGAGAAAGTACTTGAATAGACACTTTCTTAAAAACAAAACAAATGGCCAAGAAACATATGAATCCATATTCAATACTACTACTCATTAGTGTAATGCAAATTAAAAGCACAATGAAATGTCACCTCAAACCAACTCATAAGGTTGTGACAAATACAAAAAAAAGAAAAAGAAAAAATAAAAAATAAAATACTGGATGTTGAAAAACACACTTTGCTGGTGGCAAAGTAAAATGATAGAGGAAGTGAAACAGTTTGAGGGGTTCCTGAAACTTAAAACAATTACCATGTGAGCCAGCAACTACATTCCTACCATGTAGACCAAGTGAATTGAAAACATAAGCCTACACAAAAACTTATACAACATGAATGCTGATAGAAGTACTACTGAAACAGCCAAAGGAAGGAAACTACTGAAATGGCCATCAATTTATGAACAGATAACCAAAATGTGGCATATCCATACAATGGGATACTGCATATTCCAATACACACTTTGTGATGAAAGAAGCTAGATGAAAATGCCATATTCATATGGAAAGAACACTGGCTTTTGTGCTGCCTGTGTTGGAAGAAAGGAAAACTAGGGAATAAGTATTTAACATTGCTTTTTGGTCACATGAAAAATTTGTGGAACTAGGTAGTGTAAAGATGGCACAAACATTTCGAATGCACTAAGCTGCCAAGGAACTGTATACATTTTTAAATAGTTACAATGGTTAATTTCATGTTATGTCAACTTTACCAAAAAGAAAAAAAACACAACACAGCATATTATGTGTCTAGAACATAAGTAATACAAAAGTGCAGACAGGGGCGCCTGGGTGGCGCAGTCGGTTAAGCGTCCGACTTCAGCCAGGTCACGATCTCGTGGTCCGTGAGTTCGAGCCCTGCGTCAGGCTCTGGGCTGATGGCTCGGAGCCTGGAGCCTGTTTCCGATTCTGTGTCTCCTTCTCTCTCTGCCCCTCCCCCGTTCATGCTCTGTCTCTCTCTGTCCCAAAAATAAAAAACGTTGAAAAAAAAATTAAAAAAAAAAAACACAAAAAATCCCACAAAAGTGCAGACAAACTGTAAGCTTGTCTATTAAAAGAAGAAAACTATGAAGAGAAAAACATAAATATATTCAAGTACAAATATATTACAATTTAGTACATTTAAATTCACACACACCATAATTCAGGGGCAAAACTAAACCTGTCTATAAATCTTGCTGTATATGAAGAAATACATACATGCACATAAGATACATTATACATGAGTACAAATAACTGAGTGAAAGATTTTACGATAAAAGATCAAAGTATAGGATACTATGGTAATTTGGAAAAACAAGTATGACTAGACTACTGACAAAAGTCTTGAGTCAGACACATGATGGGAAAACATAAGTACCGAAAATAACTAGAAATAAGAGAAAGGTATTCGCAAGTGACAGAACTGAAAGAACAAAGGGGTTAATCAGAAGGAAGCATTATACGTAATATATACACATGTATATATACGTATGTATATATGTATGTATATATACGTATGTATATATGTATACATATATACGTATGTATATATATGTATGTATATATACATACGTATATATATATACATATAATAACACATTCTAACATTTTAGTTTAAAGTTAGTATACTGAATCAAAATTATCCCCTATTGATGATTTACCTGAACTGTTTCCAAAATCCTCTGGGCACATAGTATTGTAGTCGAGAAGCAGCTAAATGACCAAAGATGACTTGAAGGTGCCTTAAAACAGCAATATTGTACTCCTTCCTATCTTCTGCCTTACTTAAAGGTGGTTTGTCTTCAAACTGATGAGGATATCCAAATACATCATCTCGGGGATCAACATTACTCTGGAGACAAATAAAACAAAACCCCCCAAAAACAAAACAAAACAAAAAGATCACTGATGACCTAATCTAACTTTAGAAGTAAAGTAAGTTGTGACAAATAAAAATAGTGAATGAATAATTTGCATTATTTTACACTTCATGTTTCCAAAGCACATAACTTTTAGTTTATTAATATTAGTGTTAATTCCCATAATTTCACAGATGAATTATCATATAAAAATCAAAAAGGAATAATCCTGAACATCCATTGGAGATGGTATAATATAAGAAACAAAGATTTAATTTAGTATCCTACACTGGAGACAAAGGAGTACTTTGTTATGAATAACTTTGTGAAATGAGTTATTTAACCTTCCCAGGATTCAATTTTTCTTCCAGAGATTAACACATTCTTTATAAATTACATGAAATAATTTATGTGACATGATCAGGATTATTAATATACACAGTTAAGACTACCTTTGGTAGCAACAGCAGCATAAACAGAACATCTAAAGGTCTTAATTATGCTACAAAAGCAAAATTTAGTTATTACAGAGTACTGAATACCCATTTTATATTGTTTCCTCTGTGTCAGAGAGTTATGATAGAAGTAAACAACATCCAGGGGCGCCTGGGTGGCGCAGTCGGTTAAGCGTCCGACTTCAGCCAGGTCACGATCTCGCATTCCGTGAGTTCGAGCCCCGCGTCAGGCTCTGGGCTGATGGCTCGGAGCCTGGAGCCTGTTTCCGATTCTGTGTCTCCCTCTCTCTCTGCCCCTCCCCCGTTCATGCTCTGTCTCTCTCTGTCCCAAAAATAAATAAAAAAAAAAACGTTGAAAAAAAAATTAAAAAA
>NW_024419969.1:246360-257059 GCF_014898765.1 Herpailurus yagouaroundi | reverse complement strand
AAAAAAAAAAATAAAAAAAAAAAAAAAAAAAAAAAAAAAAAAAAAAAAAAAAAAAAAAAACAAAAAAAAAAAAAAAAAAAAAAAAAAAAAAAAAAAAAAAAAAAAAAAAGAAGTAAACAACATCCAGTTCCTGCCCCTCAGAAGTTCGCTATCTAGGAAAGCATACTGGTAAACAGGCAGACAACCACACTGTACTGTTGAAAAACATAAAGCATAGGGTTATCAAACGGTAAAAACAAATTTGGTATTTTCTCAGTATTATTTTTTTCTTGCTAGTATGTTTAGCCATCTCTATGTTTAATTCAACATCTTAGCAGTAACATGAGATGCAGAACTAAGATTTAAATTCTAATTTTCTTTCAAACACTGGTTCTTAACCAGGTATTGGTGTCAGCACCTCATATGGGAGGCTTAAAAAAAAATAAACAGTAAAAAGGAAAAAAACTAAACAAATTCAGACACTAATGCCTGAGGAGTGTTTTATTGGATATGAGAAGAGTAGGCAGGGATATGTTTTGGAATCTCCACAACCACTAGACTGCTAAACTAGTTTTGGTCAGTGAAGGAAAGAAGTGTAGGAATAAGGAAGACCCACCCACTTACTATAAATAGAATATTTTCTGTCTTCTCTACTAATTCCTATGAAACTTGTAGAAAGGAAAAAGTAAAAGAAAAATAAACATTTTTGATATAAAAAACTAGAGTTAAGTCCTCCACATTAATGTATAAAAAAACTACATCCAAGTTTTATTTACTCTGATCTGCCACTAAAACGTAACTTTTCTATATATACACTGAATACTCTCGGTAGCATGATAATGTATTACTATTTAATAATATTATTAACAGGACCATATGGTGTTATTTAAAGTAGCAAACAAGTTTGATTTTGTACCAGAAAAAGCAATAAAGTGAGAAAAACTTTATTAAGAGTATTCTAAAAATACACACAGATGGTAAAACTGATAATATAAAAGGAACACTAAATAAAACAATATACTATCAAAGGTTAAAAATATCAAAATACAAATTATTTTAAAATAAAGATACTTGTCACTTTACAACACCAAATTTTACTTAACATACGGCACAAACATCCTGCTTTAAAAAAACACAGAACTTGTAATAGACCTTATCCCCAGTTTCAGCAAGCAGACAACAAAATGAAATAAAAGGCATCCAAATCAGCAACAAAGAAGTCAAACTTCTACTCTTTGAGGAGAACATGATTATATATGGAAAACCTGAAAGACTCCACCAAAAAACTGCCAAAACTGACAGATGAATTCAGCAAAAGTTGTAGGATATAAAGTTAATATACAGAACTCAACTGCCCTTCTATACAACAATAATAAAGCAGTAGAAAGAGAACTTAAGGAATCAATTTCATTTACAACTGCATTTACAATACCTAGGAATAAACCTAAACAAAGAGGTAAAAGAGCTGTATGCTAAAATCTATAGAAAGCTTATAAAATAAATTGAAGACAAAAAGTAATGTAAAAACATTTCATACTCCCGGACTGGAAGAACAAATATTGTTAACATGTCGATACTGCCCAAAGCGATCTACATATTCAATGCGATCCCTATCAAAATGACACCAGCATTCTTCACAGAGCTAGAACAATCCTAAAGTTTGAATGGAAACAGCAAAGATTCCAAAGAGCCAAAGTAATGTTGAAACAGCAAACCGGGGGCGCCTGGGTGGCGCAGTCGGTTAAGCGTCCGACTTCAGCCAGGTCACGATCTCGCGGTCCGGGAGTTCGAGCCCTGTGTCAGGCTCTGGGCTGATGGCTCAGAGCCTGGAGCCTGTTTCCGATTCTGTGTCTCCCTCTCTCTCTGCCCCTCCCCCGTTCATGCTCTGTCTCTCTCTGTCCCAAAAATAAATAAACGTTGAAAAAAAAATTAAAAAAAAAAAAAGAAAAAGCAAACCAAATTGGAGGTATCACACTTCTGGACTTCAAGCTATATTACAAAGTTGAAATCATCAAGACAGTATGGTACTGGCATAAAAACAGACACACTGATCATCGAACAGAATAGAGAAGTCAGAAATGGACCCATAAACGTATGGGTAAACTAATCTTTGACAATGCAGGAAAGAATATCCAATGGAAAAAACAGTCTCTTCTGCAAATGGTGCTGGGAAAACTGGACAGCAATATGTAAGAGAATGAAACTGAACACTTTTTTATACCATATACAATAAATGAAGAAATAGCTGAAAAGACCTAAATATAAGACATGAAACTATAAAAATCCCAGAAGGTAAAACTGGCATCAACCTCTTTGACTTTGGCCACAGCAATTTTTTAATAGACATGTCTCCCAAGGGAAGGGAAATAAAAGCAAAAATGAACAAACTGGACCCTATCTAGATAAAAAGCTTCTGCACAGCAAAGGCAACAATCAGCAAAACTAAAAGGCAACCAATGGGATAAGGAGAAGATATCTGCAAATGACATATTTATTGGATAAAGGATTAGTATCCAAAATCTAAAGCACTTTTGAAATTCAACACCCAAAAAACAAATAATCCAGTGAGGAAATGGGCAAAAGACATGAACAGAACTTTTGAAAGGAGATATCCAGATGGCAAACAGACACATGAAAAGATCCTCAACATCACTTATCATCAGGGCAACACAAATCAAAACACGATGAGATACTACCTCTTAGCAAGTCAGAATGCCTAAAATTAACTCAGGAATTGACAGATTTGGAATTGACAGATGTTGGAAAAGATGTGGACAAAGAGAAAACCTTGTGCACTTTTGGTGGGAATGTGAAGTGGCTGCAGCCACTCTGGAGAACGTTATGGAGGTTTCTCAAAAAATTAAAAATAGAACTACCCTATGAAGCAGCAATTGCATACAAGGTATTTATCCAAAGTATACAGGTGTGTTGTTTCGAAGGGGCATAAGCACCCCAGTATTTAGCAGCACTACTGAATGTATAGCAGCACTACTGAAAATAGCCAAACTATGGAAAGAGCCAATGTCCATCGAATGACAAATTGATAAAGAAGATACACACAATGGAATATCACTCAGCAATCAAAAAGAAAGAAATCTTGCCATTTTCAACAATGTAGGTGGAACTGGAGTGTTTTACATTGACTGAAATAAATCAAAGGCAAATATCATATGATTTCACTCCTATGTGGAATTTAAGAAACAAAACAAATGAACATAGAGGGGAAGGCAGGAAATACAAGATAAAAACAGAGAGGAAGGTAAACCATAAGAGACTCTTAAATACAGAGAACAAACTGAGGGTTGTGGGAGGGAAGTTGCATGGTGGGGAGGACTAAATGGGTGATGGGCATTAAGGGAGTATTTGTTGGGATGGGACTGGGTGCTAAATTAAAGTAATGAATCACTAAATTCTACTGCTGAAACCATTACTACACTGTATGTTAACTTAACGTGGATTTAAATAAGATTCAAAACAAAACAAAACAAAAACAATATAAAAACCAACTGGATTTGACGTGGAACTCTACTCAACAATAGCATGTACATTCTTTTGAGGTGCACAAGACACATTTTCCACAAAAAAACGTTTGTTAGGACACACATTAAATCAACAGATTTTAAAAAGATAATATATTGTACAAAATATCTCCTCCAAACACAGTGGGATGAAGTTAAAAAGAAATGATCTATCAAGCGATAATAAGACACAGAGGAAACTTAAATGCGTACCGCTAAGTGAAAGAAAGGCAGTCTGAAAAGATTACACATTGCAGGATTCCAAGTATGTAACATTCTGAAAAGGCAAAACTGAGGAACAGAAATATCAGTGGTTTTCAGGGGTTGGAAAAGAGGGATAAACAGGTGGAAACGAGGGGATTTTTATGCCAAGAAACTATTCTGTACAATACTTTAATGATGACCACATAACATTATTCCTTTGTAAAAACTCTTACAACATACAACACAAAGGGTGATCCCTAACGTAAACTACGGACTTTAGTAAATAGTAATGCGGAAAATATTGACTCATCAGTTGTAACAGAAATATAAAACTAATGCAAAGATACTTATAATGGAAAAACTGAGAGGGGCAGAGGTATGAAAAAAAATCTCTGTATTTTCTGGGAAATTTTTCTGTAAACCTAAAACTGCTCTAAAAGAAACTCCACCGGGCACCTGGGTGGCTTAGTTGGTTAAATGTTTAACTTCAGCCCACGTCATGGTATCCTGGGTACCTGTCTCCCTCTCTCTCTGCTCCTCTCCTGCTTGTTCCCTCTCTCTCAGAAATAAGTAAACATTAACAAAAATTAAAAGCAAAAAAACAAAAAAACAAAAAAACACCCTATTAAAAAAGAGAAAATTTCAACTTCAGTTTTAAGTCTGTTAGATGATAAGCCACAGATAGTAGCTCAGAGATCTTTGTCCTATCACCCAAAGTGTGATCACAAAGATCCTACAAGTACAATATTCTCAGAAACAAAAAACAAGAACAAAAAAAAAAACACTACAAACAACAACCACAACCACAACCACAACCACCACCACAACAGTATATCTGCTAATCAACTTTGTTACTTAGGGATAATACAGTATAATTAAAATTTACCTCATTGTCCTGCTTCTCATCACCAAAGATATCATCATCTACATCACTACCTGTGCCTTCAACGGCAAGAATACTGTTCCTAATGGAAGGAATCATGTAGAGCTGCTGGATCACAGAGTTCATGTAACAAGTGGCACCAGCGTTTTTAAGTCCGACAAATCCTTTTGATGGGCGGGGTCCAACAGGTGGTAGATATTCCCACTCAGTAAGTGCTTCACAAGCTGAGAGAAAAAAAGATTCTCGTAACATGAAAATAATGATTCTGTCCATTGACAGCTGTGTTATGCTGATAAATTACATTGACAACAATTCTATCACTACTACAAGTCATTTTAAAGAGTACTCCAAATTGTTACTTCACTAATGTGTGTGCCACTACACAGATCCATTCTAAGAAGTACAGAGTCTGTATTTTATTGATGCGGTTTCTAGGACCATGAGTAAAGACAGCCTACAGTTTCATCTTGAGGAATTAACAAGACAGTATATTTGAAAGGTCTGTCAGAACTGTAAATCACTTTACATTATTCACTACTTTCCAAAAACAAAAAAAAATCCTGAACATTAATCACTATCTGGGTGATAGATTAGAGTATATTAAACTGCAAACTATATAGCCAATAAATAGAATTAGATGGATCTTGATGTGCTGTTAGATATATTATTAAATGTAAAACCAAACAACAGAAAGTGAAGAACAATGTGTGAAGTATATCCCAATTTGTGTTAGAAAGGAAAAATGTAAACACATACACAAAGAAAGTTAGCACTTTCAGTGTTAAGTTGTGGTCCTTTTTTTTTCCTAATGTTTACTTCTTCATTTTGAGAGGGGGTGGGAGAGAAGCAGAGACAGAAGGACAGACAGAATCCCAAGCAGGATCTTCACTGTCATTGCAGAGCCCCACCCAGGGCTCACAAATTGTGAGATCATGACCTGAACTGAAACCAAGAGTTAGACACTTAACTGACTGAGCCACCCAGGCATCCCATGGTAAGTCTTTTATATGTGAATGAAGTAACCAGAAGTTTCATAAGCTAAATTTAGAAAAACAAACCTAAGTTTCCAAACATTTCTCTATATATATTCCACAGTACAAAAAGTTTAGCTAAAAACTCTGCAGTGTGACTGAAAACTTTCTTACACTCAGCAAGGCCAAGATAGTTTCAGATGCAAATAAATAAATAAATAAATCAGTGAAGACATTCTTGAAGTATGTTGTGTTCGCAAATCCATGGTTTGCTCTTAAATTAGATACTATGTTATTATTTGTTATTTTACTTATTACTCCTTTCCCTTTGCGTTTCAGTTGTAATAAACCTATCTAATAGAGATAACTTACTATGTCATCAGACTGATGTGGGCATTAATTGAGTAAAATGTACATAAATGTTATCTTTTCACATTCTCATTTTCAAAACTTTAACTTTCTTAAAACTCAGATTAAAATAACACTGAAAGGGGTGTCTGGGTGGCGCAGTCGGTTAAGCGTCCGACTTCAGCCAGGTCACGATCTCGCGGTCGGTAAGTTCGAGCCCCGCGTCAGGCTCTGGGCTGATGGCTCGGAGCCTGGAGCCTGTTTCCGATTCTGTGTCTCCCTCTCTCTCTGCCCCTCCCCCGTTCATGCTCTGTCTCTCTCTGTCCCAAAAATAAATAAATAAATAAATAAATAAATAAATAAATAAATAAATAAATAAATAAATAATAAAATAAAATAAAATAAAATAAAATAAAATAAAATAAAATAAAATAAAATAAATAAAATAAAATAACACTGAAAAATCTCAAAGTGAGGGCTTGCATATCTTTCCATTCATAACCTGTAGTATTCCATAACATCATTTTACATTTGATAAAATAAAACAATTTGCAAAGTTACTTGAAACACTTAAATGAAGGCATTTAAATAGAATTTGAGAATTTTTCTGTATGAAGTTTCTATACTTATAATAATATTAATTATACACATTATTAAACTTATTAAACTACTTACTAGTTGCTAAAAACAAACACAAATATTTTCTAAAGGAAAGAAAAACCCATTAATTTTAAACAAAGAGGTATCTCAACCAGCAAAACAACTTAAAATACTTACTAGTTATTGCTGTGCCTATGTAATACATTTCAGTCAAAGAGTCAACTATCTGTTTGAGGTTCTTTACACAGCCAACAGCTAAGGCTACAAGCAACTCAAAACCAGCACTGATAGTAGCTGGTGAACTACAGACTGGAATAGCCTGCTCTGCTGGCAGTTCTCCACTTCTTATACATTGTAAGTAAACTTTGGAAGCAGGAAAGATGAAATCATCAATTAATTCCTAAAGAGGTGAAAAAAATAGATGACATATTATTAGCAATAATATATTCTTAAAAAAACCTCCCTTGGAAGGTAGTATTTTTATATTATTTGAGGAAAATTAAACATCTTTTTACATTTTATTTTATTAAAAAATTTCTTTTTAACGTTTATTCATTTTTGAAAGACAGAGAGAGGCAGAGTACAAGCAGGGGTGGGGCGGAGAGAGAGGGAGACACAGAATCTGAAGCAGGCTCCCGGCTCTGAGCTGTCAGCACAGAACTTGACACGGGGCTTGAACTCACAAACTGCAAGATCATGACCCTAGTCAAAGCCGGACACTCAACAGACTAAGCCACCCAGGTGCCCCAAATCTTTTTACATTTTGAAAACAATTTTGGATTTTCAAATAACAAAATGAAATTTTTCAAAGCACTATTAAACACACAATTTTAGAGCTATTTTAAGGAACAAAAAAAGCTGACTACAAGAAAAACATTCTAAATAAGCCTACACCTTTAAATAAATATGAACTAAAATCTTTAATGGAAAATTTTTAATGTTTATTTTGGATAAAGGGTGAGTGCGTGTGGGGGAAGGGGAGAGAGAGAGGGAGAGGCAGACACAGAATCTGAAGCAGGCTCCAGGCTCTGAGCTATTAGTACACAGCCTGATGGGCTCGAACCCACAAACCATTGCAATATCATGACCTGAGCAGAAGCTGCATGCTTAACCGACTAACTCACCCAGGTACACACCAAAACCTCCCACCCTTTTTTTTGAAAGAGAAAGAGAGAGACAAAGAAAATGTATTTTCTTCAAATACAGTATATAATACACATAATATAGAAAATAAATGTTAATCAAGTACTTATGTTGTTGGTATGGCTTGTGGTCAACAATAAGCTATCAGTAGTTGAGTTTTTAGTGTGTCAAAAAGTACATGTGGATTTTCAATTGCCTCAGGGGTCAGTGCCCATAACCCTTGCATTGTTGAAAGGTGAACTATAATTTTAAAATCTCTTGAATTAAAGGAGGCACACATTTATTTAAAAATCACCATTTTAGGGGCGCCTGGGTGGCACAGTCGGTTAAGCGTCCGACTTCAGCCAGGTCACGATCTCGCGGTCCGGGAGTTCGAGCCCCGCGTCAGGCTCTGGGCTGATGGCTCAGAGCCTGGAGCCTGTTTCCGATTCTGTGTCTCCCTCTCTCTCTGCCCCTCCCCCGTTCATGCTCTGTCTCTCTCTGTCCCAAAAATAAATAAATGTTGAAAAAAAAAATTAAAAAAAATAAATAAATAAAAATCACCATTTTATGCTAAGCAAAATAAGAGAAAGACAAATATCATATGATTTTACTCCTGTGGAATTTGAGAAAGAAGAGAAATGAATATAGGGGAAAAAAGAGAAAAGGCCACACCAAAAAACAGATTCTTAAGTATAGAGAACAAACTGATAGTAACCAGAGGTGCAGGGGCAGGGAAACATGGGGGTGGTGAAATAGGTGATGTGGATTAAGGAGAGCACTTCCTATGATGATAACTGGGTGTTGTACAAAGTGTTGAATCAACTATATTATATATGTGAAACTAGTATTATGCTGTAGGTTAACTGGAATTTAAATAAAAACTTAAAAAGTAAACAAATCTGTGTAACCTTTGAGATCAAGGTTTTTATAAGATAAGTAACAAAGATGGTATCTCAAAGGAAACTATCGTAGAGCTCAACCAGACAGATTTGCTAACAAACAAACGTTTGTTAAAAGGTCACGATAAGTAGGTATAGTGCTAAAATTTAGAACTTACTTTAATGAGATTAGCACCTCCTTTTTCACAACCAATATGATACTTTTTCTCAGGCGTTTGAAAGGCTAGTAGCTCTTTTGTTACCCCAAGGTGACCTTCCAAGATTGGCTCTTCAACACCCGTTTCACCTGTGGTTTTAACATTATCCTGCCAAAATAAAAATGTTAGAGATCTAACTCATAGGAAAGGAGAACAAAAAAAAAAAAAAAAAAAAAAGAAAGAACAAAAGGGAGCTGGAGGAAAGTGGCATCTCAGATGCAATTACTCCAAACCTTTCCATTCATGTGATTTCTTCTTCCTACTGCAGCACTCTTTGAACAGTAAATGTGGAAATTTGCCCCAAGAAGATACTGGCTATGTCTGCAGATAATTTTGGTTTTCACAATTGGGAAGGGAAGATACCACCTAACAATTAGAGGCTAAAGTGTTGGTCAACATACTATAATGCACAGCACAGCTCCTCAAAACAAGGAATAACCTGGTCTAAAATGTCAATGGTTCAAGGTTGTGAAATACTATTTTGGAAATAGGCTTCACAATCCTCTACAAGAATGCTAATCTGCAGCCAAAAGCTATACACTTCAGAAATATACTCTCACAGAACTGGTAAAACTGGTATAAGGTACCAAGTGGTTAAATGTAAATGCCAACTTATCAGACTGTATTATTTAGAAACAAAAAATCAAGACTATTCATTAAATACAATAATGGATAAAATAGGCCAAAAATATCAAAGTGGAAAAACACTGAACATTAGCTTTCTGACTCCCAACTGAAGTAAAACATTTCTATAAAACTAGTTTTATGTTCCGTGAATTAAGAGTTACCTAGTAATGAAAAGTATACTCTTATTTTTATTATTCCCAAGGATTTTTTGTTTAACATACTCAAAACTATCAGCCCACTTTTAATAAAGCAGAATATTATACCACTTACCCTAATCCTTTGGAGCCAATCTATTTCACTGTTCAGAAGAACTTCAGCATTGGGTACATTAATATTGCTGTTGTAAGCGTAGTTAAGAAGATGTCGCAGAAGAGTGAAATAGTCACCTGAATGTTTACCTCTCTCTCTTGCTGTGTTCTGTAATATAATTATGTACTATGAATTTGCAAAGTCATGTTAAAAATTCATGTTAATTAAAAAAAATCCAGATCATAAAGTAGGAACATCTATCTAGCAAAGACATAAAACATAAGGAGTTTGAATTACCTTTTTCCAAGAAAGTTTTATAAAAAGTAAGTCAGTTTACAAACATTACAGAAATTATTAGAAAATATTTTATTTACTAAGCATAAACTAAATTTTTTAAAAAAGATTTTTTAAAAACAGCTATCTGTACATCCAATGTGGGGCTTGAAATCAAAACTCTGAGTTCAAAAACTATATACTCCACTGACTAAGCCAGCCAGGTGCCCTGCCTACCAAATCTTAATAAAACTTAAAACTAATTTCCTGAATGTTCTTGGTTTTAAGAATGAATAATATTACGTCCATTAAAAACTGTCTTACCCCCAAAATGGTAAACAGCAGAGTAATGAAGAAAAGTAGAGGTCTGTGTCCCATGCAACATCTGGTGCACATTAAAAAAAACTGCTCCTGTGCCAACTGACGAACAGTTCTGAAATGAAAACATTTTTTATTTAATGTATTACATTAATGAAAAAAAAGCTCCAATACATTATGCTGACACTGGGTTATCTTTAGCAGGGGAGATGAATTAATTGGACATTACAAGGCAGTGACTTATAACTCATTAAAAATGAGATAGCAGCACAGGATAAAAATAAACTATTTTTCAGAGAGTGAAACTTCAATCTATAACCATAGCTTGGAAATTAAATGGTTAAAGTTTCTTGCATTATGATGTAGGGGTAAGGTTTGCTAAAAATGAAAAGGGCAAATATACATGAATAAAATCATTATCTGAAGGATACCTTTAAATTTTATCTTATTTATTTTGAGACAGAGAGAGAGAGAGAGAGAGAGAGAGAGAGAGAGAGAGAGAGAGAGA